>NC_044041.1:93177295-93273244 GCF_901765095.1 Microcaecilia unicolor | reverse complement strand
TTTATCTAATCTAAGATAGATACCTCCACCAGGCATTTGCCCCAGAGAGGGGGAGAGAGAAGAACGACCCCTTCATATATTATATATATCCAATTGGTTGGGGTCTTTCTCTCCATTGGGCCTGTTGAGATAGTTTCTTTTCATGCCCTCCAATCACTTTCACATGGACATACAGCAAAAGGTTACACCACTGATTTTGGTCCCCTACTTGCCCATCCAGTTCCTGACCAGGGTGCACCTGCTTAGCTTCCTGCTTTTGCCATGTGACATACCCTTCACCATGTTGGTGGCCCCACATAGGGAGGGCATAACTTGCCATTTATCTAATCTGAGATAGATACCTCCACCAGGCATTTGCCTCCAGAGGGGGGAGAGAGAGAAGAGACTGACCCCATTCATATATTATATATTATCCAGTTGGGTTGGGTCTTTCTCTCTATTGGGCTGTTGAGATAGTTTCTTTAAATGCCCTTCAATCACTTTCACATGGACAATACAGCAAAAGGTTACACTGCTGATTTTGGTTCCCTATTTTGCCCATCCAGTTCCTGACCAGGGTTGCACCTGCTTAGCTTCCTGCTTTTGCCATGTGACATACACCTTCACCATGTGGGTGGCCCCACATAGGGTGGGCATAACTTGCCATTTATCTAATCTGAGATAGATACCTCCACCAGGCATTTGCCTCCAGAGAGGGGGGAGAGAGAGAAAGAGACTGACCCCATTCATATATTATCCAGTTGGGTTGGGGTCTTTCTCTCCATTGGGCTGTTGAGATAGTTTCTTTTCATGCCCTCCAATCACTTTCACATGGACAATACAGCAAAAGGTTATACCACTGATTTTGGTCCCCTACTTTGCCCATCCAGTTCCTGACCAGGGTTGCACCTGCTTAGCTTCCTGCTTTTGCCATGTGACATGCACCTTCACCATGTGGGTGGCCCCACATAGGAAGGGCATAACTTGCCATTTATCTAATCTGAGATAGATACCTCCACCAGGCATTTGCCTCCAGAGAGGGGGGAGAGAGAGAAAGAGACTGACCCCATTCATATATTATATATTATCCAATTGGGTTGGGGTCTTTCTCTCTATTGGGCTGTTGAGATAGTTTCTTTAAATGCCCTTCAATCACTTTCACATGGACAATACAGCAAAAGGTTACACTGCTGATTTTGGTTCCCTATTTTGCCCATCCAGTTCCTGACCAGGGTTGCACCTGCTTAGCTTCCTGCTTTTGAAATGTGACATACACCTTCACCATGTGGGTGGCCCCACATAGAGAGGGCATAACTTGCCATTTATCTAATCTGAGATAGATACCTCCACCAGGCATTTGCCTCCAGAGAGGGGGGAGAGAGAGAGAGACTGACCCCATTCATATATTATCCAGTTGGGTTGGGGTCTTTCTCTCCATTGGGCCGTTGAGATAGTTTCTTTCATGCCCTCCAATCACTTTCACATGGACAATACAGCAAAAGGTTACACCACTGATTTTGGTCCCCTACTTTGCCCATCCAATTCCTGACCAGGGTTGCACCTGTGTAGCTTCCTGGTTTTGCCATGTGACATACACCTTCACCACGTGGGTGGCCCCACATAGGGAGGGCATAACTTGCCATTTATCTAATCTGAGATAGATACCTCCACCAGGCATTTGCCTCCAGAGAGGGGGGAGAGAGAGAAAGAGACTGACCCCATTCATATATTATCCAGTTGGGTTGGGGTCTTTCTCTCTATTGGGCTGTTGAGATAGTTTCTTTTCATGCCCTCCAATCACCTTCACATGGACAATACAGCAAAAGGTTACACTGCTGATTTTGGTCCCTTACTTTGCCCATCCAGTTCCTGACCAGGGTTGCACCTGCTTAGCTTCCTGCTTTTGCCATGTGACATACACCTTCACCATGTGGGTGGCCCCACATAGGGAGGGCATAACTTGCCATTTATCTAATCTAAGATAGATACCTCCACCAGGCATTTGCCTCCAGAGAGGGGGGAGAGAAAGAGACTGACCCCATTCATAAATTATATATTATCCAATTGGGTTGGGGTCTTTCTCTCCATTGGGCTGTTGAGATAGTTTCTTTTCATGCCCTCCAATCACTTTCACATGGACAATACAGCAAAAGGTTACACCACTGATTTTGGTCCCCTACTTTGCCCATCCAGTTCCTGACCAGGGTTGCACCTGCTTAGCTTCCTGCTTTTGCCATGTGACATACACCTTCACCATGTGGGTGGCCCCACATTGGGAGGGCATAACTTGCCATTTATCTAATCTGAGATAGATACCTCCACCAGGCATTTGCCTCCAGAGAGGGGGGAGAGAGAGAAAGAGACTGACCCCATTCATATATTATATATTATCCAATTGGGTTGGGGTCTTTCTCTCCATTGGGCTGTTGAGATAGTTTCTTTAAATGCCCTTCAATCACTTTCACATGGACAATACAGCAAAAGGTTACACTGCTGATTTTGGTCCCCTATTTTGCCCATCCAGTTCCTGACCAGGGTTGCACCTGCTTAGCTTCCTGGTTTTGCCATGTGACATACACCTTCACCATGTGGGTGGCCCCACATAGGGAGGGCATAACTTGCCATTTATCTAATCTGAGATAGATACCTCCACCAGGCATTTGCCTCCAGAGAGGGGGGAGAGAGAAAGAGACTGACCCAATTCATATATTATATATTATCCAGTTGGGTTGGGGTCTTTCTCTCCATTCGGCCGTTGAGATAGTTTCTTTAAATACCCTTCAATCACTTTCACATGGACAATACAGCAAAAGGTTACACTGCTGATTTTGGTCCCCTATTTTGACCATCCAGTTCCTGACCAGGGTTGCACCTGCTTAGCTTCCTGCTTTTGCCATGTGACATACACCTTCACCATGTGGGTGGCCCCACATAGGGAGGGCATAACTTGCCATTTATCTAATCTGAGATAGATACCTCCACCAGGCATTTGCCTCCAGAGAGGGGGGAGAGAGAGAAAGAGACTGACCCCATTCATATATTATCCAGTTGGGTTGGGGTCTTTCTCTCCATTGGGCCGTTGAGATAGTTTCTTTTCATGCCCTCCAATCACTTTCACATGGACAATACAGCAAAAGGTTATACCACTGATTTTGGTCCCCTACTTTGCCCATCCAGTTCCTGACCAGGGTTGCACCTGCTTAGCTTCCTGGTTTTGCCATGTGACATACACCTTCACCATGTGGGTGGCCCCACATTGGGAGGGCATAACTTGCCATTTATCTAATCTGAGATAGATACCTCCACCAGGCATTTGCCTCCAGAGAGGGGGGAGAGAGAGAAAGAGACTGACCCCATTCATATATTATATATTATCCAATTGGGTTGGGGTCTTTCTCTCCATTGGGCTGTTGAGATAGTTTCTTTTCATGCCCTCCAATCACTTTCACATGGACAATACAGCAAAAGGTTACACCACTGATTTTGGTTCCCTACTTTGCCCATCCAGTTCCTGACCAGGGTTGCACCTGCTTAGCTTCCTGCTTTTGCCATGTGACATACACCTTCACCATGTGGGTGGCCCCACATATGGAGGGCATAACTTGCCATTTATCTAATCTGGGATACACACCTCCACCAGGCATTTGCCTCCAGAAAGGGGGGAGAGAGAGAAAGAGACTGACCCCATTCATATATTATATATTATCCAATTGGGTTGGGGTCTTTCTCTCTATTGGGCTGTTGGGATAGTTTCTTTTCATGCCCTCCAATCACTTTCACATGGACAATACAGCAAAAGGTTACACCACTGATTTTGGTCCCCTACTTTGCCCATCCAGTTCCTGACCAGGGTTGCACCTGCTTAGCTTCCTGCTTTTGCCATGTGACATACACCTTCACCATGTGGGTGGCCCCACATAGGGAGGGCATAACTTGCCATTTATCTAATCTGAGATAGATACCTCCACCAGGCATTTGCCTCCAGAGAGGGGGGAGAGAGAGAAAGAGACTGACCCCATTCATATATTATATATTATCCAGTTGGGTTGGGGTCTTTCTCTCCATTGGGCTGTTGAGATAGTTTCTTTAAATGCCCTTCAATCACTTTCACATGGACAATACAGCAAAAGGTTACACTGCTGATTTTGGTCCCCTATTTTGCCCATCCAGTTCCTGACCAGGGTTGCACCTGCTTAGCTTCCTGGTTTTGCCATGTGACATACACCTTCACCATGTGGGTGGCCCCACATAGGGAGGGCATAACTTGCCATTTATCTAATCTGAGATAGATACCTCCACCAGGCATTTGCCTCCAGAGAGGGGGGAGAGAGAGAAAGAGACTGACCCCATTCATATATTATATATTATCCAGTTGGGTTGGGGTCTTTCTCTCCATTCGGCCGTTGAGATAGTTTCTTTAAATACCCTTCAATCACTTTCACATGGACAATACAGCAAAAGGTTACACTGCTGATTTTGGTCCCCTATTTTGACCATCCAGTTCCTGACCAGGGTTGCACCTGCTTAGCTTCCTGCTTTTGCCATGTGACATACACCTTCACCATGTGGGTGGCCCCACATAGGGAGGGCATAACTTGCCATTTATCTAATCTGAGATAGATACCTCCACCAGGCATTTGCCTCCAGAGAGGGGGGAGAGAGAGAAAGAGACTGACCCCATTCATATATTATCCAGTTGGGTTGGGGTCTTTCTCTCCATTGGGCCGTTGAGATAGTTTCTTTTCATGCCCTCCAATCACTTTCACATGGACAATACAGCAAAAGGTTATACCACTGATTTTGGTCCCCTACTTTGCCCATCCAGTTCCTGACCAGGGTTGCACCTGCTTAGCTTCCTGGTTTTGCCATGTGACATACACCTTCACCACGTGGGTGGCCCCACATAGGGAGGGCATAACTTGCCATTTATCTAATCTGGGATACACACCTCCACCAGGCATTTGCCACGTTTCAGTTAGTACAAATGACCATGATCAGAAAATGGGGGTGCAGAAATGGGAGGGGCAGGGGCAAGGGCATAACTGGGGAATTCCTAAAATTAATGCGCATTGTTACAGAATATTGGGGATATGCACCTAATGTAGGCGCATACATTTGCACCACGTTTCAGTTAGTACAAATGACCGTGCCTATAGTTAGGAGCGATTCCCGGGTTTAAGCGCTATTCTATAAATCGCACCTAACTTTAAGCACGGCTTAAAGAAAGCGCTTTTTTGAGCACCAATTTTTTTGATGCCATATATAGAATCTATACTTACAAAATCAACGGAAGTAGAGCTCTCACTTGGAGTAATGACCGACCACCTTTATGGTGGTAGTTATTTTTAATAATCAGGGAGGAGTCTCATATATTCACCACGGCCAATTGCATTTCACCAATATGGTGACTCTCCTTAAATTTAATTTGCTATAAATTCCACTTTAATCTCTCATACTGAGGTAATCCTGTAATACTGGCGACTAGACATCTGTATCTGCCGGTGTGCTCTTATTCCCCGACAGGTGCCTGTTTCGCTGGTCAAGCTTTGTCAAGGGGGAGTCATAGCACTGGACCGTCTCACTTTTTAGCTTCCTTTTTATCGCCGTATGTCGCCATAGGGCGATAAGAAGGAAGCTAAAAAGTGAGACGGTCCTGTGAAACAGGCACCTGTCGGGGAATAAGAGCACACCGGCAGATACAGATAAGTGATGTCTAGTCGCCAGTATTAACAGGATTACCTCAGTATAAGAGATTAAAGTGGAATTTATAGCAAACTAAATTTAAGGAGGGGGGTGAGTCTATGATTAAAAATGCACACAAGAGCATAAGTTCACCGTATTGGTGAAATGCAATTGGCCGTGGTGAATGAGACTCCTCCCTGATTATTAAAAATAACTATCACCATAAAGGTGGTCGGTCATTACTCCAAGTGAGAGCTCTACTTCCGTTGATTTTGTAAGTATAGACAGTACTAGTAGAGAAGTGCCGTATATATTTGATATATAGAATCTAGCCTTTGTTATTTAATGGGGCACACGTCAAGGGTGTCTGCTCTCCCCTCTGCTTTTTGCCCTACCTATAAAACCACTGGCGCAAAGTATTCAGTCTAAACCAGATATTAAGGGTTTCCAGAGGGTGGAATTCCACATATGCGCTTTTTGCAGATGACATCCTCTTGTATGTGGGACACCCTGCTCTTACACTGCAATACTAATGCAGGAATTTAGGGAATATGGGGGTGTGGCCAGATTTAAGGTAAATCTGGACAATACTGAACCAATGGGGGTCTCTGATAGGAGGAGGAGGAAGGGTTACAACAGAATTTTCCATTTAAATGGGCAGCCGAGGAATTTAGGTATTTGAGGGTGCAGATTATTAGGGATCAAGTTACATGGTCAATCTATTAGATCTTCCATTCAGAAACAGGTCACCATCTTCACGGACATACCTTAACCTGCACCTTCCCAATTGCAAAGGACTAACGTATAAAACATATCATGCACCTAACTTCCCCTACCTAGGATCCCAACTCTGGAATGCTCTACCCAGATACATTCGATCAACTAGTGAATACCTTCCCTTTAGGAAACTACTGAAAACCCATCTATTCAAACAGATTTACCCAAATGACTTGACCTACCATAAGCAAACATAAGCAACCCATCCATTTCCGGTTCATCTTATCATTAACAACAATGACTTAGAAATTACCTCCTACCAATCTTCTTACCCTCCATACTCTTCCCCTACCTCTTCTTTATCACTCTACATCCTTACCTATCCCTATCCTTTCTCTCATACCTCTTTTATCCCATTTACCCCTTGTTCATTTGTCCTACCACATACCTCCTTTGTTGATTCTGATACTACAGATTGTATTCTCTTGTTACTATGCAAGCCGCATTGAGCTGCGCTGAGCGGGAAAGCGCGGGATACAAATGTAATAAATAAATCTTCAGCTTTTATATTCTCACAATTAGGACCCTTTGCTCAATCAGATACAAAGAGATTTGAGTAAGTGGAAGGGGCTGTGGCTATCTTGGTGGGGGCATATAGCAGCCCTTAAGATGAACATACTTGCTCACCTTTTGTTTCAGACTTTGCCTCTAGAGATCCCTAATTGGGTATTACTCCATCTGCAACAGGGTTTTCATAGATCTATTTGGGGAGGGAAACTTCCTAGGTTATCTAAATCCTTAGATTTCGAGGGTCAGGGAATTTCCAATTTGCACTGCTATTACTGGGCAGCTCAACTACGACAAGTGTTAGATTGGGAATTTTATCCTGATAAAGCAGGTGGGCCTGTAGGAAGATTCAAACTTTTTAGACTATTGTTGTTACCCTATGGAACACTGTTTGGGGACTCAGGGCCAGATGCACTAAACCTTACGAGCCAATAACGAACCATTAACGAGCAAATAGTAAACCCTGGCATGCACTAAATACTTTTTCCCGCAAACGTAATGCAGATGAGCAAATTGTGTAGAAACCCTATAGAAATGATATGCACTAAGCTTTTCCGCTTGTCCTAATGCTGGAAAACACTGGGAAATCTAACGAGAGGTCTGTATCTCTCGTTGGGGCTGCGCGGGCTTGGAAAACTTATAAAATGTAAAAAAAAAAAAATCGGGAGGGGGCAAAAACAACCAAGTGCTCGTCAGGAGCGTCCTTTATGGACGTCCTTGCCCCCCCCCCCCCGCCCAAGGTCGCCGCCGCCACTCCCTGCTCCCCCCTGCATTGAAATCAGAACTTTACGCGGCCCCGGCCCCCCTCCCTTCCTTCCTTCCTTGAAATGACAGATTCCCCACCATCCTCCCCCCCCCAGTGGCCCCGCCCCCCTGAGGTCGTCGCCGCCGCCACTGCTCCCCCCCCTCCACCCGCCCCCCTCCTTCTGCCACCGGGCCCTCACAGTGCCTCTCACCTCCATGTCAACGCGCTGCACCGGCAACAACAGCTGATCGCCTCTCTGGACTTCCCTCCTTTCCTCCCTGGCCCGCCCTCGTCTGAAGGGAGGAAAGGAAGGAAGTCCAGAGAGGCGATCAGCTGTTGTTGCCGATGCAGCGCCTTCACACAGAGGTGAGAGGCGCTGTGAGAGCCTGGTGGCCGAAGGAGGGGGCGGTTGGAGGGGGAAGCGGCAGCGACGACGACCTCAGGGGGGTGGCGGAGAAGCTGTCATTTCAAGGAAGGAAAGAAAGGAAGGAAGGGAGGGAGGGGGCCGGGGCTGGGTAAAGTTCTGATTTCAACACAGGGGGGAGGGGGGGAGCAGCAGCGGCAACCTCGGGCGGGGGGGCGGCAAGGATGTCCATAAAGGATGTGGGTTTTTTTTTGACGTCCTTGGCATGCGCAGAGCAGCCAGCATAACACTTGGCTGCTCTGTGCATGCTCTACCGGCCGATCAGCCGACGGTTTTACGAAGGATTAGAGAATGCAAGTGAGCTGCAACGAGCAGCTCATTTACATTCCCTTTCTTTCATGCATAGCCGTTCCCTACCGATTCGCTATGGAATTCGGTACGGAACGGCTCTAATGACAACTTTAGTGCATCCCCCCCTTAGTTCCCCTTTGAACCGGCGGTGTGTTTGCTGGGCCTCAGCAATAAGAGAGGACCTAAGTGACACAGAAGATTTAAATGTATCTGTTTGACTGCAATCAAGTGTGTTATATATCCTGCCAGAATTCTGCATGATTGGGGAGCGCAGAATTTGCGCAGAATTCCACAGTCATGCAGAATTTGCGCTCTGAGGGGAGTTGGCTGGCTGGCCTCCCCGCCAACCACTGAGCCTTGGTGGGCCCTCCCCTGTCCGCGGTAAAGGCTGGCTGGCAGGCACCCTTGCTGCCCTCAAGCCTCAAGGGGCCTTCCCCAGCATGTGGTAAAGGCTGGCTGGCTCCACCACTGGTCCGAGCCTCGATGGGCCCTCCCCACACCTACCTGAGCATGCCCTGATGGTCTAGTAGCCTCTTCAGGGGCAGGAAAGAACCCCACTCTTTCCTGCCCATTGCTCTATGACTGGTGCCGCCACTTCTTCAAAATGGCCGCCGAGACTTCAAGCGGTAATCTTGTGAGACTGCCACAACCATTTAGAAAAAGTGGTGGCACCGGCCCAGAGCAGCAGCAGTAGCCAAGAAATGGGGGGGGGGGGGGGGGGGTTCTTTCCTGCCTCGAACAGGTACTCCCATGCAACTCCTCCTCTTTCTCCTACTACCTCACGAGTGAGTTGCAGGGGCGGCTGAAAAAAATATGGATGGCATTTGAGGTTAGGGAGGGAGCTGTAAAAAAGGTGGATGCTGTGGAGGGAGGGGGCTGTTAACAATGGTGGAAGCTGTGGAGGGAGCTGTAAAAAAAAGGTGGACGGCTAGAGTGAGGAAGGGGACGGTAAAAATAGGTGGATGCTGTGGATGGATGAGGGAGGGAAGGAGCTGTTTAAAAAGGTGGATCCTGTGGAAGGAGGGGGCTGTAAAAAAAAGGTAGATGGAAGGAGGAAGGGAGGGGGCTATGGGTGCTGGGAAAATATGGATGTATCTGTGTACAGGGAGGGCAACTGTAATATTGGTTAAACTATGCCAAATAAACTTGCAGAATTTGCAAATTTTGTGTGCAGAATTTTATAGCAGCCAAATGGAAACAATCTTTGGGCCCAATTCTTCAGGACTGGCTTTTGCGATTGAAAGTGGTTCGGACCTGGAACAATTGACAGATAGAAGAAATGCCATTTTGATCTATCACAAGAGGACAGTTGATTGTTCGGGGGGGGGGGGGGGGTAGTTTAGTGGGCGTTTGCTGAAGAAAGAGGGCAAAGTCCTGATAGAGTGAAGACTATTTTTTTTATACAGTTGGGTGGGGGGAGGGGTCTGTTACAGTTGTCCTGGTTAGTTACAGGAAGGGCTCAGTTGCAGATTTTATCTTTGTAATGTACATCTTCCTTTGTTTGAGGATTCATCTAAACGTTTATGGTTATGAAGGGTGGGTATTGTACATCTTTTTCTGAATAAAAATTGATTCAAACAAAAACAAAACAAAGGACAGAAACAGAGAGAAAGCCAGGACCACAGGCCCATCTTGCTTTGCCCATCCATTCCTGCTGCAGTTCACCCTCTCGTTCACCCCTTCTTTGAAAGAATCATGTTCTAACGAGAGTTATTCCTGTAACATTTGCAAACCACTTCAACAAGCCAACAAGCCTCCATGAAAGGACCAAATAGAAAGCTGAGTTATTAAGATTTCTAGAAGGAGAAAATTAACATAGTGCCAGAGGCTACAAGGAAGTCAACAGGCTGTAACTCCACAGACATCAGCCAGATGGGTACTGGCAGGTTGGAGCAGTGGCGTAGCCAGACCTGACATTTTGGCTAGGCCCAGAGCTAATTTGGCAGGGCACTATATATATATAGTGAAGTGCTTACCCCACCCAGAAATTCCACAACAAATTTTAATAGTACCCAGGCCCCAGCTAGTTTAATTTTAAAAAAATTACACGATGTTAAAAATATGATATAAAAAAAAAAGCATTTAAAATTTAATTACCTGCAGTGCTGGGCTGGGCTGGCAGCTGCTTGGAACTCATCTCGAAGAACTTTTCCCACGTTTCCAGGGCCAGGCTCGCACTAGCTCAATGCTCAACCCTGTAAGCGACAGCGTGTTTAGCCTGCCCTTATGGCTGAGAGCGAGCGGAGCGAGAGCGAGGCTGAGCTGAGGACGCCGCCGCTCACAGCCACATCATACTGCATAGGATGGAACGAGCATCGCGACGCGACCTGCATTTCAGTGCCGCCGCTACTGCGTGCCATGCCGACCCGAATCTGCCTCTCTGCAAACCCGAAAGGTAGGTGGGCTGAGCGGGTGCCATCTGCCGTGCCGTGGTACGCTACGCGATGACTCACACAGTGGAAAAAGGCTGCTGCAGTGTGTGCGCTTGGGTGGGCGGGCATGAGCCGAGATTACCTACGCCCCTGGGTTGGAGGTGGCTTGACACCTACGCATAACCTTGAGATTAGCTAACAATCAAATTATCCCAACTGACTCTGTACCACGCATCTTGTTCCCATCATATATCTGCTCTTGGCCCCTCGGCTACATGGTAAGCTGTATTGCAGAAAATATTTAGCATCATATCCATGTTAATTGAGTGATCTAATGCATGCTTATTAGGTGTATCATTAGTATTATATCTCTGGTATTTGAATTCCAGTGCTGTGAAATGTGTACATTTTTTATACTGTTTCACTGTAGTTCTATTAGGTTTCAATTTACTGTTTTCAAGTTTACCTCATTTATTGTATTTATGTTTATTCTTGGTTATTTTACTGTTGTTATGTTGTTAACAAAATTGTAAGTTTTATGTTAAACTGTACCTGCTGTACACCACTTTGGGTGAATTTCTTTATAAAGGCGGTTAATAAATCCCAATAAACAAATTCATTAATTAAATAAACTTATGTGGTTGCTGTGTTCAAAGTGCTGGGAATCCCCAACAGCTACTGCAGAGAGCTTTCGCTATGAACCTTAACTTTGTCCGTAAATGTGACTCTGGTGCTTCTAAGTCTCCCTAGAATTGCAAGCAAAAGAAAAAAGGGGGGGGGGGAGGAGTGAATGAATTTGTTTCTCAACACTGCTTTATGGGATTTCTAGCACTGATTTCAGTGGGTAGGATCAGGCACTACAAATCCCACACTGCTTTGGGACGTAAATTCAAAACCAGGAGTGTTCTAACATCTCCAGCCTGGAACTGGGTAATCTGGCATCTCTCCAGTGATAAAAACCCAGACTCAGGTCCAGAAAATCACAGTTAAAACTAATCCAGCAGGGTGTCCTGGAGTTGTACACAGGGTATCATGGGCAGGACCACACCAAGCCTCCTAATCATCCAATCCAGGCACTTTCTAGACCAACAGCAGACTGTACAATGCCAGAAGCAGGTACACTTCTTATCATGAGGGTTGCAGCTGCAGCCTCACTTGTGGGATGACATACATATGCCTAGGGTGTGTCCTCAGTTCACTTCCCAGACATATGCTGCTCAGTTACTGAGCTTTCCACCTGTTAGTAAAAATATCTACATGGGTTACTATGGGCTTAATATCCCCTTTCCACCCACCCACCTCCCAATCTTATCAGATCACTTTGATCCTACCATAACCCCATTTCTTGGGAAATACCCAGACCACTGTGAAGTTCTGCATTGTGGTTTCCTGTAATACAGATGCAGCTTTTTCTGGGGTGGATTCTGCACACAAAAAAAAAAACAGTACAAAGCTTTCCAGAGAGGAAGAAGGCTATTCTCACACAAGCTAAGCAGAGATAAAGGGATGGCACCGGAGAGGGGGGAAAGAGTTTATTTTTACAGTATGGTTTCAGTGAATTCTGTGAGACAGCCTCGCCCACCAAGGGACTGTTCACAAGCCTGATGTAGGGAACGGTTTCCCAAGTTCAGTCCTGGAGAACCCCTTGACAGTCAGGTTTTCAGGATATCCACAATGAATATACATGAACTTGATTTGCATACAGTGCCTTCATTATATGCAGTTCTCTTTCATGCATATTCAATGTGGATATCCTGAAAACCTGACTGGCAAGGGAACTCCAGGACCGGACTTAGGAAACACTGGTGTAAGGTGCATTTAACTATATTAAACCACTTACAAATATATCTGGTTAGTGAAGGAAGAGGTTATTACCCTGCACTTACTAGCCGGCTTTTGTTTTCAGGTGGTTCATGTTGAGTGAGTACTTTTGAGACGATCCCTTACCAACCCCAGCCTTTCCTGTCCCCTAAAAGGGTCCCGCCCTGCTGCTATCACTCAGGCAACAGCTGCAGCTTTATTTAAATCTCCCTTCCACAAGTGAGGGATCCCGGAAACCAAGGTCCCCTGAACATGTTACGTGCCCTTCCGGCTAAGGTTTGAAGAAAACAGAAGGGAAAATGTGACGTAAACTTCCACTTGCTGATAGTACCAGCAAAATGGCTATGCAAACTATCTCTTATGCTATAAGAGCACCCCCTCACATTCTTGAGCAGTCAAGTGACCCTGTTGAAGGCTGAAGTTGTGTGCTTGCTGTGCCGGTTTATTTGAATGCATAGAAATAAGTTAATACATAAACAAACAAACCAAAACATATGCAATCTTAATACATTTTTTGGGGACTTGCAATGCCTTTCTTGACTATGTTTCAGGAACTAAAATCCAATTTCTAAGTCACAACAGAATGAGTAAAAGAAGGCAATACTAGAAAATATTAAGATAATTCTAAAAAGTTTGCTAATGATAGGGGGAGGTATTTTAAAGCAATCTAGGAACCTAAATCTTATGGAATTAAAATTGTCAAATATTTTGAAAGTGACTAGATAGCCTAGGTCTTTAAGTCCTTTCTAATGCATCATAAGCTATAAGATTCTATTGCCTATCACCTTCTGATCACCCACTGGGCCAGCTTTAGGGGGCAACAAACACAGCAATTGTCCTGGGTCCCCATACCATAGGGGGCACCAAATCTGCCTCAAGCTAAAGGAGGCGTAGGCTGAAGGCCAGCTTTTGGGCCCCCTCCCCAGTTTCTACCTTGGGCCCCTGAATGTCTAACACCAGCCCATCAGCCTCCCATATTCAAGGACCAGAATCCATTTTGTCACTTTTTTTTCCTTTTACTATGCATAAACTGCCCCCCCAAAACCATACATGTCCCTTTTTAGACAAAAATGTTTGTGCTTTCAAATCTGAAAACTTTGTGTCAAAATAACGACTAACCCCAATCCCCAATTTTTAAAGGAAGAGCAATGATATTGGATGGCTCATTCACCTCTCCTGATGACAGTGGTAAAACCCGGGGTGGTGGAAGAGGACAGTACACGAAACAATGAAGGGGGGGGAGGTGGCACTGGGTGTTAAGAGTAGGTACAGAAGTGTTCTCAGCTACTCAGAATGGTAGAGGACCAAAGAAGGAAGATGATGACGCCAAACTACCCAGAGGGGTTCTTTTACGAAGCTGCGGAAATAGGGGGCCTGCGCTGTCGGCAAGTGTTTTTGATGCACGCCGAGGCCTCCTTTTATCGCAGCGGGTAAAAGGCAGGTCTTTGGGGTCTTTTAAAGAAATGGCGTGCCCATTTCGGGGGGGAGCACTTACTGTCATCCATTGAGGCAGCGGTAAGAGCTCTCGTGCTAACCCGGCAGTAACTGGGCAGCACTGCCCGATTACCACTGGGGACACACCAGTGCCACAAAAATAAAAAATTTTTGTAGCGCCGGATATGGCGCGCAATGGGGTGGAAGCTACCGCTGGGCTGCTGCGGTAGCCCGGCAGTACTTCCCTTTTAGTGAAAACGGGCTTGCCACCGCTTTGTAAAAGGACCCCCAGAGTAACTGGATGGCTGCCTCAGTTCCAGAAAAGGGGCATCAAAAAGGAATTAGGGCCAGATTCTGTAAATGTCATCTAAAAAATAGGTGCATCCAAACATAGCAATGCTAGTCTATAAACTGTGCCAGGGTACAGGGTTGGGGAACGCGCCACTTAGGCGAAGCCATTTACGCACTGAAAATCTGGTGTGAATACCCATGCCTAAATTAGGCAAGGTTCCCTCAAATTTCTATAACCATGCACACATAAGCACAGCCATACTGGGAAAAGACCAAGGGCCCATCAAGCCCAGCATCCTGTCTCTGACAGCAGCCAATCCAGGCTTCAAGAACCCGGCAACCCCCCCCCCCCCCCCCCCCCCCCCCCCCCCCCCCCCCCCCAAAAAAAAAAAAAATTAATAATGTTCAATGGACTTTTCCTTCAGGAATCTGTCCAAACCCCACCTTAAAATCCGTAAGGCCAGCTGCTGTCACTACATTCTCCGGCAATGAGTTCCAGAGTCCAACTACACGCTGAGTAAAGAAAAACTTTCTCCTATTTGTTTTAAATCTACCATGTTCTAGCTTCATCTTGTGTCTCCTGGTTCTATTATTGTTTGAAAGTGTAAACAAATGCTTCACATCTGTCTGCTCTACTCCTCTCATTATCTTGTAGACTTCTATCATATCACCCCTCAGCCGCCTTTTCTCCAAGCTGAAGAGCCCTAACTGTCTTAGCCTTTTCTCATAGGGAAGTCATTCCATCCCTTTTATCATTTCTGTCGCCCTTCTCTGCACCTTCTCCAATTCCTTTATATCTTTTTTGAGATGCGGCGACCAGAATTGGACACAATATTTAAGGTGCGGTCGCACCATGGAGCAATACAACGGCATTATAACATCCTCGTGTTTGTTTTCCCTTTCCTAATAATACTCAACGTTCTGTGCGCTTTCTTAGCCACCGCAGCACACTGAGCAGAAGTTTTCAACGTCTTGTCAACGATGACTCCCAGATCCCTTTCTAGGTCTGTGACTCCTAACGCGGAACCTTGCATGACACAGCTGTAATTCGGGTTCCTCTTACCCACATGCATCACTTTGCACTTGTCAACATTGAACTTCATCTGCCACTTGGACGCCCAATCCCCCAGTCTCGCCAAGTCCTCCTGTAATCTTTCACACTCCTCCTGCGACTTGACAACCCTGAATAACTTTGCGTCATCTGCAAATTTAATTACTACTACTACTTATCATTTCGATAGCGCTACAAGGCATACGCAGCGCTGTACACCATACACAAAAAGACAGTCCCTGCTCAAACAGCTTACAATCTAGTTAAGACAGGCAGACAGACAGAACAATTAAGTGTAAGGGATAGAGGTGAGGATAAAAGGACAGGGCAAGTGAGCAGTGCTTAGGAGTCAAAAGCAATGGTAAAGAGGTGGGCTTTAAGTTTGGACTTGAAAAGAGGGGGCTAGACGTACAGGCTCGGGAAGTTTATTCCATGCGTGAGGTGCAGCAAGATAAAAGGAACGGAGTCTACCTGACTAGTTACTCCCATCTCTAGATCATTTATAAATACAGTGGTGGAAATAAGTATTTGATCCCTTGCTGATTTTGTAAGTTTGCCCACTGACAAAGACATGAGCAGCCCATAATTGAAGGGTAGGTTATTGGTAACAGTGAGAGATAGCACATCACAAATTAAATCCGGAAAATCACATTGTGGAAAGTATATGAATTTATTTGCATTCTGCAGAGGGAAATAAGTATTTAATCCCTCTGGCAAACAAGACCTAATACTTGGTGGCAAAACCCTTGTTGGCAAGCACAGCGGTCAGACGTCTTCTGTAGTTGATGATGAGGTTTGCACACATGTCAGGAGGAATTTTGGTCCACTCCTCTTTGCAGATCATCTCTAAATCATTAAGAGTTCTGGGCTGTCGCTTGGCAACTCGCAGCTTCAGCTCCCTCCATAAGTTTTCAATGGGATTAAGGTCTGGTGACTGGCTAGGCCACTCCATGACCCTAATGTGCTTCTTCCTGAGCCACTCCTTTGTTGCCTTGGCTGTATGTTTTGGGTCATTGTCGTGCTGGAAGACCCAGCCACGACCCATTTTTAAGGCCCTGGCGGAGGGAAGGAGGTTGTCACTCAGAATTGTACGGTACATGGCCCCATCCATTCTCCCATTGATGCGGTGAAGTAGTCCTGTGCCCTTAGCAGAGAAACACCCCCAAAACATAACATTTCCACCTCCATGCTTGACAGTGGGGACGGTGTTCTTTGGGTCATAGGCAGCATTTCTCTTCCTCCAAACACGGCGAGTTGAGTTCATGCCAAAGAGCTCAATTTTTGTCTCATCTGACCACAGCACCTTCTCCCAATCACTCTCGGCATCATCCAGGTGTTCACTGGCAAACTTCAGACGGGCCGTCACATGTGCCTTCCGGAGCAGGGGGACCTTGCGGGCACTGCAGGATTGCAATCCGTTATGTCGTAATGTGTTACCAATGGTTTTCGTGGTGACAGTGGTCCCAGCTGCCTTGAGATCATTGACAAGTTCCCCCCTTGTAGTTGTAGGCTGATTTCTAACCTTCCTCATGATCAAGGATACCCCACGAGGTGAGATTTTGCGTGGAGCCCCAGATCTTTGTCGATTGACAGTCATTTTGTACTTCTTCCATTTTCTTACTATGGCACCAACAGTTGTCTCCTTCTCGCCCAGCGTCTTACTGATGGTTTTGTAGCCCATTCCAGCCTTGTGCAGGTGTATGATCTTGTCCCTGACATCCTTAGACAGCTCCTTGCTCTTGGCCATTTTGTAGAGGTTAGAGTCTGACTGATTCACTGAGTCTGTGGACAGGTGTCTTTCATACAGGTGACCATTGCCGACAGCTGTCTGTCATGCAGGTAACGAGTTGATTTGGAGCATCTACCTGGTCTGTAGGGGCCAGATCTCTTACTGGTTGGTGGGGGATCAAATACTTATTTCCCTCTGTAGAATGCAAATAAATTCATATACTTTCCACAATGTGATTTTCCGGATTTAATTTGTGATGTGCTATCTCTCACTGTTACCAATAACCTACCCTTCAATTATGGGCTGCTCATGTCTTTGTCAGTGGGCAAACTTACAAAATCAGCAAGGGATCAAATACTTATTTCCACCACTGTATGTTAAAAAGCAGCGGTCCCACTCCCAGCACAGACCCCTGAGGGACCCCACTAACTACCCTTCTCCATTGAGAATACTGACCATTCAATCCTACTCTCTGCTCCCTATCCTTCAACCAGCTCTTAATCCATAGTAATACCCTACCTCCGATCCCATGACTCTCCAGTTTCCTCAGGAGTCTTTCATGAGGCACTTTGTCGAACGCCTTCTGAAAATCCAGATACACAATATCCACCGGCTCCCCATTGTCCACATGTTTGTTCACCCCCTCAGTGTAGGCAGGGTATGGGCATATGGAGGGGTGGGCCACAAATGGTCCTTATCTGTCAGAATCGGCTGCGATAGAGCAGGGAAGAGGTTTTGTCACATTCACTTCTTTTTCCAAAATTCTATGAGGGACATTAAATGAAGCTTAGTTGCATGAACCAGCAGAGCTGCAGCAAGGCATTTTAACACCTGTGGCAGACAAGCATAGTTGCAGCCCCTGCTCCCCGCTCCTTTCTCCCTCCATTATGATCCTCAGTCCTTCCTCCCCTCCCTTTTTCTTTTTCCATTGAGAGAACTGCAATCTTCCTTGGGTTTGTATTTCCTGCTGGCTCACACTTTCATGTCTGTCATTTTTCTGCACCTGGGGCTGTGGCTTTCTCACCACCCCTAGTTACAGCCTTCCTGACCTGCCTCTTTAGAAACTGCTCAGATCCACAAAGGAAAATATCAAGTCAGAAGTGTAGCCGGGTTTCCACGTCAGGGGGAGCAGATCTTTTGTAAAATAGGTGCCAGTGCGAAGCTGCTGGCCCAGTTCGCATAGGCACCAGTTCATTCAAAATCTGGGGGAGCGACTGCTCCCCTTGTAGCCCACCTAGCTACGCCTCTGCATTTTGGAGCTGTAAAGATAGAAGGTGAAGGCTTTTTATATATGTGCTTTTTTTTAATGTCAGCGTATAGTGTGTTAAGAGGTTATTATTGTTGACCAAGTTAAACTCGTATTTATCTTTCACACCTACACTCTTGCCATAACTTGTTGGAGGTTAATTAATCTGTAAGCTTGCTTTCCTAGACACACGAGAATATGAGGGTGAGAGCAATGGAGTGTACAGAGGCGGTTATTAATATATGCTGGGAGTAAAGTGGTTAGGGTTGTCTGAGCCAAACATCTCATTATCCTACCCACAAAATCCCCGATATTATAAGTGTGCCTGCCCGATCCAGACTCCTGCTGCCATCAACAGTCCTCAAAAGGCTCTCAGTCAGCTACCTGGCTCCTACAGCCCCAGTAAGGATGAAGGTGAGGGAGTCATAGTAAAGTCTCATTCCAGAAACTGGGTGGATTTGGCAGCAATTCAGAAAACCTTTCTGACCTTTCCTGCCTGTGGCAACAGCTTTTCTGAGAAATGGTTTGTTGGGATTATGCCATTGCTCATATGTTCAGTCCTACATACAAGGGTGCTTTATGAATTTTAATCCACCATCTGGCCTATCAATCAACCCTGGTAGGCCAGGATACTCCCCACCTGGCGAAGACTGGTGTGCTAGTCCAGTCCACTAAGATCTGGAGTTAACTTATTAGAACAGAAGAATAGCCATACTGGGTCAGACCAATGGTCCATCTGGCCCAGTATCTTGTTTCCAACAGTGGCCAATCCAGGTCACAGGTACCTGGCAGAAACCCAAATAGTAGCAACATTCCATGCTACCAATCCCAGGGTAAGCAGTGGCTTCCCCATGTCTGTCTCATAGTAGACTATGGACTTTTCCTCCAGGAACTTGACTAAACCTTTTTTAAACCCAGACACACTAACCGCTGTAACTTCATCCTCCAGCAAAGAGTTCCAGAGCTCAACTATTTCTTGACTGAAAAAATATTTCCCCCTATTTGTTTTAAAAGTATTTCCATGTAACTTCCTTGAGTGTTCCCTAGTTTTTGTACTTTTGGAACGAGTAAAAATTTGATTCACTTCTACTCAGTGGTGACTCTACCATTAGGCCACCTGAGGCGGGTGCCTCAGGCGGCGCTCTTTGGGAGCAGCATTCACCCCCATGCCCACTGCACTCTGGCATTGTCCCCCACCCTTCCTTCCCCGAATTTACCTACTTTTCTGGCTTTCCAAAAGTCAGGGTGGCAGTGGTTCCCGTACGCTGCCCTGCCGCCGACCCTTTCTAATGGCCCGCCTCAGAGGCAAGGCAGGCCACAGTAGAGAGAAGGGGCCCGCGGCAGGGCAGCATATAGGAACCGACTTTTGGAAAGTCAGAAAAGAAGGTAAATTCGAAGACAAAATGAAGGGGGGAGATGTCAGACTGTGGGGGTGTGGAGCGGAGCCAGGGCGGGGCAGCAGACTTGTCTTGGGCTGCCCCTGTTTCTACTCATTCTACACCACTCAGGATTTTGTAGAGCTCAATCATCACCTCCCCTCATCCGTCTCTTTTCCAAGCTGAGGAGCCCTAACCTCTTTAGCCTTTCCACATAGGAGAGCCACCTCTCATTATTTTGGTTGCTCTTCTTTGAACCTTTTCTAATTCCGTTATATCTTTTTTCCAGATACAGCGACCAGAACTGAATGCAATACTCAGAGTGAGGTCATATGATGGAGTGAGGCATTATAGTATTCTTGGTCATGTTTACCATCCCTTTCCTAGTAATTCCTAGCATCCTGTTTGCTTTTTTGGCCACAGCCGCACACTGAGCAGAAGATTTCCGTGTATTATCTACAACACCTAGATCTTTTTCCTGGGTGCTGACCCCCAAGGTGGACCCTAGCATCAGGTAACTATGATTTAGATTATTCTTTCCAATGTGCATCACTTTGCTTTGTTCACATTAAATTTCATCTGCCATTTGGATGCCTAGTCTTCCAATTTCCTCACATTGCTCATTCTTTTATCAATAGAAATCAAACAAAATAAAACATGGAAAAGAAAATAAGATGATACCTTTTTTATTGGACATAACTTAATACATTTCTTGATTAGCTTTCGAAGGTTGCCCTTCTTCCTCAGATCGGAAATAAGCAAATGTGCTAGCTGACAATGAAAACATTCAAGCATTACTATGACAGTCTGACAGGGTGGGAGGATGGGGGTGGGTCGGAGGTATGCATGGGGACATCAAAGCATATCATTGATATTCTAAAAGGATGGGTGTGGATAGGTGAGGGGTGGGGTGATCAACAGAGACATACAGCTTTATGGTTTATAATGGGCTAGGAACCCCAGGTCCTTGTTAAGTCCTTTCTGTTGGGTGTTAAAATATTCAATCATTCTGACTTCAAAGGTCTTATGTTCTTGTATGGTTTTAAAGTTACCTTTCAGTATTCTCACTGTGAAATCACTGGTACAGTGTCCTGGTTCTGTGAAGTGCTGTCCAACCGGGGTGGGGGCCCTACTGGCTGTATTGTTCATGTGATGTCTATGTAAATTGAATCTTGTCTCAAGCATCTGGCCTGTTTCTCCAATATAGCATCCTTCATTACATTTTTTACACTGAATGATATATACCACATTGGAAGATGAGCAAGTGAAAGATCCCTTTATGTTGAATATCTTTCCTTTGTGGGTAACTGTGGAGTCCTGTGAAATATTTTGGCATAGTTTGCAACTGGATAAATTACAGGGACGTGTGCCCTTCTGTTCCTTTTCAGTCTGTGATGGAAGTTTACTTCTGATTAGCTTGTGTTTTAAGTTGGGTGGTTGTCGGAAGGCCAGTACTGGTGTGGATGGGAATATCTCTTTCAGTAATTCATCCTCCTGGAGTATAGGTTGTAGATCTCTTATGATTTTCCTCAGTTTTTCCAGCTCTGGATTGTATGTCACTACAAGGGGAATTCTTTCTGTGGATTTTTTCTCCTTGTACTGTAGCAGATTCTCCCTGGGTGTTTTGAGGGAGGAAGCAATATTCTTGGAGATTATTTTGGGGTTGTAGCCTTTCTGTTTGAAGGATGCAGTCAGGCTTTTAAGGTGTCTGTCTCTGTCCTCTGGATCAGAGCAGATACGGTGGTATCTTGTGGCTTGGCTGTAAATGATGGATCTTTTTGTATGTGAAGGATGGAAGCTGGAGTTGTGGAGGTAGCTGCATCTGTCTGTGGGTTTCTTGTATATAGATATTTGTATACAGCCATCACTGATTGAGACCGTGGTGTCCAAAAAACTGACTTTTTCTGGGGAGTAGTCAATTTTGAATCAGATTGTAGGATGGTATGTATTGAAGGCAGAATAAAATTGTTTCAGAGTTTCTTCACCCTCCGGGCATAGCTGTATGTGGAAGACTCCTAAAAAAATCCACACTGGACCATCAATACTCACCAGAAACTATTACAAAATTAATCAAATTCATTTTAACTCACAACTACTTCCGCTTTAACAATGATATCTATCTGCAAATAATGGGCACTGCCATGTGCACCAGGACAGCACCCCAATATGCCAACCTTTTTATGGCTGAGCTGGAAGAGACATTTCTGAATACACACCAGACCAAACCTCTAAAATACTACCGATACATCAATGACATTTTTATGATTTATCCAGTTGCAAACTATGCCAAAATATTTCACAGGACCCCACAGTTACCCACAAAGGAAAGATATTCAACATAAAGGGATCTTTCACTTGCTCATCTTCCAATGTGGTATATATCATTCAGTGTAAAAAATGTAACGAAGGATGCTATATTGGAGAAACAGGCCAGATGCTTAAGACAAGATTCAATTTACATAGACATCACATGAACAATACAGCCAGTAGGGCCCCCACCCCGGTGGGACAGCACTTCACAGAACCAGGACACTGTACCAGTGATTTCACAGTGAGAATACTGAAAGGTAACTTTAAAACCATACAAGAATGTAAGACCTTTGAAGTCAGAATGATTGAATATTTTAACACCCAACAGAAAGGACTTAACAAGGATCTGGGGTTCCTAGCCCATTATAAACCATAAAGTTGTATTTCTCTGTTGATCACCCCACCCCTCACCTATCCACACCCATCCTGTTAGAATATCAATGATATGCTTTGATGTCCCCATGCATACTTCCTACCCACCCCCCTCCTCCCACCCTGTCAGACTGTCATAGTAATGCTTGAATGTTTTCACGTATATACACTGTCAGCTAGCACATTTGCTTATTTCCGATCTGAGGAAGAAGGGCAACCTTCGAAAGCTAATCAAGAAATGTATTAAGTTATGTCCAACAAAAAATTTATCATCTTATTTTCTTTTCCATGTTTTATTTTGTTTGATTTCTATTGATAACCTTAAGAGTGGACTAACACGGCTACCACACTCCTCATTCTTTTACAATGTCCCTGTGTCTATGCTTAAACATGGGAAATCAAGTGAATCGATTCTAGCCTGACCTAAATTCCTCCTCTCTACTTCCTTAAAGGCTGTAGTAAGAAAATGAGAATGAAATTAAATTCTACAACAAAAACAAACACAAATATTTAAAGAAAAGCTTTTGGTTATAAAAACAAATCCCAGATACTAGTAGTATGTGCAGATGCGGGTGAACTAAAAACCTGTGGAGCAGAATTCTCTATTTCAACTTTTAATTCAGATCCCACATTCTGGAAGCATCCTCCTTTCTTCAGAAGTCAAAATAAAGAAACAAAGCCATCTTGATATTTTTAGTTCAAAGAAAAATGGGATCAGTTTTTGAAAGTTACTGATTTACTCTCATATTTTCAAGTTTTATGGGAATTTTTTTTTAAACTACAAATACCTGATAGTTTGGGAAGCTTGCCAGGTGCCCTTGGCCTGGATTGGCCGCTGTCGTGGACAGGATGCTGGGCTCGATGGACCCTTGGTCTTTTCCCAGTGTGGCATTACTTATGTACTTATTACCTCGTCCACTGACAGGGCCACACAGTATTCATAAGACTGCTGACAGTCTTACTAGGCAGTCAAGCATCTCAGCACAGGCAGCTTGTTCTTCAGATTATTCCAGTGTTACAACTTATACGAGTAAACACCAAATAAGTTGATTCAGTCCTGATTTTGTGCCTAATACCAATGTCCCCCACCACTGCATAGAGCTGAAATTCTGATTTTCCATTTTAAAAAGCAGGTGCAGGCAAATCCAGATCAGCCTCTCTGCTTCACCCTAATTCTCTGACAGTAAATAATGTCTAAATATGTTCCATCTGGGCAGCTTCTTCATCCTACTACAGCTCCCATCTCAGTAACCAGTTTACCCCTAGCTTGCTGTATAAACCGCTCTACTTGTCTTATGATTTTTTTTATTCCAATCCTGCTTTATTTCTGCCTCAATGCAGGGGCGTAGCCAGACAACAGATTTTGGGTGGGCCTAGGCAAAACTTGGGTAGGCACCAAGTGTTCTACCACCAACCCCCCCCCCCCCCCCCCCCCCAAAAAAAAAATATATATATCTCAGCTGGTGGGAAAACGCTTCTTTCCACCTTGGCAGCAGGCATGCACTGAAAACTGAGCATGCGCAGGTGCCGGTGTCATGGAGAGTAGCGTTTTCATTACCAACAGGGGAAAATCTTCAGCTGGCAGAGCTTGGGATTCCCTCCAGTTACCACTAAACATGTGCTACTGTTGGGTGGGCCTGAGCCATAAATGGGTGGGCACTGGCCCACCCAAGCCCCCTGTGGCTACGCCACTGCCTCAAAAGGGAGCCTTTTAATGTTCCATGCTTGACCCTGATTGGCCAATTTTATCCTTATCTGTCGTCATTATATACCATGTTATTCGGAAACAACACAGAAGAAAAGTACTCCACAGCAAATCCCAAACGTGCAAAACAGTAGACAAGGCAAAAGGCAAATGGATAGACCACCTCTCCTGTTGTTCCAGTTAAGTGAATGCCGTGCAGTTTCGGATTTCTGTTGCGCATCAGGCCCTAGAGCCGAAATACGGCCCGTGTTGAGTCGAATTAAAGACATTGAAGTCTTTCGTCATCTCCACTGTTTTGCTCGTTTCGTATTATTTCATCCTACAGTCTCGCTGTCAACGGGGGACAAATTGCATGCCCATAGGTCCTGTTATCAGGGACATCTCTTTGAAATAAGATTCAAGGGGAGTGGCATCTATTATGATAAGAAACTGATACAAACATCAGGAATTACATATAAGCTAAAAATAACATAGTAACATAGTAGATGAGGGCAGAAAAAGACCTGCACGGTCCATCCAGTCTGCCCAACAAGATAAAACTCATATGTGCTACTTTTTGTGTATACCTTACCTTAATTTGTATCTGCCATTGTCAGGGCACAGACCGTATAAGTCTGCCCAGCACTAGCCCCACCTCCCAACCACCAGCCCCGCCTCCCCCCATGGGCTCTGCCACTCAATCTCGGCTAAGCTTCTGAGGATCCCTTCCTTCTGAACAGGATTCCTTTATGTTTATCCCACGCATGTTTAAATTACGTTAGCGTTTTCATCTCCACCACCTCCCGTGGGAGGGCATTCCAATTATCTACCACTCTCTCTGTAAAAAAATACTTCCTGACATTTTTCCTGAGTCTGCCCCCCTTCAATCTCATTTCATCTCCTCTCGTTCTACCGCCTTCCCATCTCCAGAAAAGGTTCGTTTGCAGATTTATACCTTTCAAATATTTGAATGTCTGTATCATATCACCCCTGTTTCTCCTTTCCTCCATACAGCTTTTAAATTATTACAGTTACTAATAAAAATCCAGCCCTTCAGTTAATGCTCTAATTTCAATTCATATTTTAATTGAAAAGCCCCAATGGGTGGCTTCTAATCAAAACATTTCAGCATATTCTGTTAACTGCACTTGAAACTTCTTGAACCTTGCCTTTGCAGTGTTGATCCCATAATCCTATGCCAACTGATAGGATATTCCCTCCCTGCCAGTAGCGATGTACACAAGGCAAAGATCTTTGGCTCATTGGCCTTTTCCCTCATTAACACTTTAAACGCACACTAATCAACTTAACGCACACTAATTTGTAGGTTTACGTGTTTTAAACCAATTTAATGTGCACTAAATTTTTTTAAGGCACACTACATAGTAACATAGTAGATGACGGCAGAAAAAGACCTGCACGGTCCATCCAGTCCGCCCAAGAAGACAAATTCACATGTGCTACTTTTTTATTTGTACTGTCCTCTTCAGTGCACAGACCGTATAAGTCTGGCCAGCCCTATCCCCACCTCCCAACCACCAACCCCGCCTCCCAACCACCAGCTCTGGCACAGACCGTATAAGTCTGCCCAGCACTAGTCCCGCCTCCCAACCACCAGCCCCAGCACAGACCGTATATGTCTGCCCAGCACTAGCCCCGCCTCCCAACCACCAACCCCGCCTCCCAACCACCAGCTCTGGCACAGACCGTATAAGTCTGCCCAGCACTATCCCCGCCGCCCAACCACCAGTCCCTGCACAGACCGTATAAGTCTGCCCAGCACTAGTCCTGCCTCCCAACCACCAGCCCCAGCACAGACCGTATATGTCTGCCCAGCACTAGCCCCGCCTCCCAACCACCAACCCCGCCTCCCAACCACCAGCTCTGGCACAGACCGTATAAGTCTGCCCAGCACTATCCCCGCCGCCCAACCACCAGTCCCTGCACAGACCGTATAAGTCTGCCCAGCACTAGCCCCGCCTCCCAACCACCAGCTCTGCCACCCATTCTAGTTCTAGGCTAAGCTCCTGAGGATCCCTTCCTTCTGCACAGGAGTCCTGTATGTTTATCCCACGCATGTTTGAATTCCGTTACCGTTTTCATCTTTACACAGTAAAAACAAATAAAATCATAACCCTCCTCCCAAGCCTAGTAAACAAATAAGTTTTCAGTGCTTCTCGAAACAGAGAATAACTTTAACTCAGAAGGAAGCTTGTTCCAATGATGAACTACCGAAAAGAAAAGAGATCGAGAAAAAGCAGCTTTAAACCGCATACTTTTGGTTGAAGGAAAAGCTAGCAACAAATAATTACAGCTCCTAGAACTTGCCCTAAATTTGAACAGATTCACCAACTGAGATCCACTGTCAGGGCAAGTATCATCCAAAAACTTAAATACAAAACAAAGAACTTTAAAAATAATCCGAGCTGTTTTGCTTTTCCCTATAGGAATCGGAGGAAAGCCATGGCATACCCATACCCTTACTGCCTAAGTGGGACAAGCTCTTCCTCCTAGGAAGCAGAATTCCATGGCCATGGCCTTTTGACACAGAGGTTCCCCTATACACATTCACCATCACCCCATCTGCACGGACTCCAAAGCACCTGGATCTGTGCGTATATCTGACCCCTCTCACCTCTGATCAGATGTTGTTTCTTCCTCAGGTAGCACTCATAGGAAGTGTAGTCGCTATACACAGTGTTCATGCCCACATTTTTGCTCTCCAGCCAATGCGCCATGGCGAGCCCCCGGGCATATACCTCCAAGCCGGTCACCTTCATGCCCTGTCCCAGCTCCAGCACCACCTGGCCGCAGAGCAGGTCGCCACCGCTGTGCGCCCCCGAGCCTTCTCGGCCCGGCTCCAACTCCACCGAAAAACTCTGGATCCTACCGAAATTCATCTGGGAATCCCACGTGCTCGAATTCGTATTGTAACTATGGTTTGGTTAATACAGACTGACTGGAGCCCAAAATGTTCTAAGGTTTGGGCGTGGTGAGGTCCGATCTAAATCTCTGACAAGTAGCCAGGCTGAGGTGACACCTAGCATGGCACTGCCAGGCCAGCAACACATCCCCTCACCACCTGCAAGCCGGTACCGGTCTCAATCCGTTACAATGCATGCATCCGGTTGCGAATCAACGCCGCCTCTTCCTCCCCCCGCCCCCTTACTTGCAGGAGCACCCCCAGACCCGTGCACCGTTCGCAACTGACACCTGCAGCGCAGCAGCCTGCACAAGAATATCTCCGGCTCGGCGGCTCCGCCCGATTTTTGCAAGGGGACGAAATCACCGCCCCCAATCCGGTTTAGGGATCTTGGTATAAGTGCTACATCTGCACAAACTGCCGCCGGCAATGTTAACAAATAACAACTACCGTGGCTGGATACACTTCTTCTGATACAATAGCAAATAACTCAGGACCAGGGCAAGATTAAGACTTTGGTGGGGCCTACGCACATTGCCCTTTCCCCCGTGTAATATATATAAGTACATTTTAAAACTACTACAACTGGGGCCCCATATGGTTCGGACAACTGAGCAAAAGAAAACTGGAAGATGAGGAACCAGCAGATAAGAATCATTAGTTGCTGGTCTCTTCATGTGTCAACTAGAAGGGAGTGAGAACAGACAGGCCTCTGTGCGCAGTGGTGGCTCTGTTTCCCCTCCCACCGTTCTTTCTACTACTACTTACTACTACTTAGCATTTCTATAGCGCATGGCGTATGGGCTCGGGAAGTCTGTTCCAGGCATAAGGTGATGCGAGGCAGAAGGGGCGGAGTCTGGAGTTAGCGGTGGTGGAAAAGGGTACAGATAGGAGTGATTTGTCCTGAGAGCGGAGGTTACGGGCTGGAACACAGGGGGAGAGGAGGGTAGAGAGGTAATGGGGGGCTGCGGATTGAGTGCACTTGAAGGTCAATAGGAGAAGCTTGAACTGTATACGGTAGCGGATTGGGAGCCAGTGAAGCGACTTGAGGAGAGGGGTGATATGAGAGTATCGGTTCATGCGGTAGATAAGACGTGCGGCGGAATTTTGGACAGATTGAAGGGGGGATAGGTGGCTGAGCGGGAGACCAGCGAGGAGAAGGTTGCAATAGTCAAGACGAGAGGTAACGAGCGAGTGGACGAGGGTACGGGTGGTCTGTTCAGAGAGGAATGGGCGAATTTTGCTAATATTATAGAGGAAGAAGCGACAGGTCTTAGCTGTCTGCTGGATATGGGCAGAGAAGGAGAGGGAGGAGTCGAAAAATGACTCCGAGATTGCGGGCTGAAGAGACGGGGAGGATGAGGGCGTTTTCAACAGAGACGGAGAGTGGGGGAAGAGGAGAGGAGGGTTTGGGTGGAAAGACAAGGAGCTCAGTCTTTGCCATGTTCAGTTTCAGATGCCGGTTGGACATCCAGGCAGCGATGTCTGAAAGGCAGGCCGAAACTTTGGCCTAGGTTTCGACTGTGATGTCGGGAGTGTAGAGGTAGAGCTGGGTATCATCGGCATAGAGATGGTACTGGAAACCATGTGATGAGATCAGCGAGCCCAGGGAAGAGGTGTATATCGAGAAAAGAAGCGGTCCAAGGACAGATCCTTGAGGAACCCCAACAGAGAGCGGGACGGGGGTGGAAGAAGAGCCATTAGAAAAAACTCTGAAGGTGCGTTGGGAAAGATACGAGGAGAACGAGAGATGAAGAGATCGTGGGTGAAGGGCAGTTTGTTGCAGACCGAGTGGGCATGCCACAAGGCACATGAGAAGGGGAGGGAGGAGGGGGGAGGAGGGGAATAGGGACGAGATTGGAGGCATCACGGAAACGTTTGCATGGATAGGCGGAGGACAGGTGAGGGGGGCCTGGATTAGGATTAATGTCTCCCGCGGATAACAGGAGGAGGAGCAGGAGAGTGCGGAGGAGGGTGGGGGAGGTCAGGCGACGAAGACAGGGTGCACTTAGGAGGAATGGTGAGGGGTTAATGGCAGGAAGGAGGTGTTGAAGATTAAGGGCTAGGAAGGAGGAGGGGGACAAGAGAGATGGTGCGGTGGTGAGGGATGGGGGTGAATAGGGTATTGCCGTAGCGGGCAATTTGCCCTGTGAACCACTTAATTAGCACATCTGAGAGGGCCTTCCTAAACATTTGGGCTCTGGGCAAATGTCTAGTTTGCCTATCTTTTTATACTACCCTGATCAGAATTACATATCCTTGAGTGCAAAGGGACAAAAATAGGACTGGATCAGATTCTCCAGGTTGATGTGGGCCAGCCCTATAGCTTCTGATGGGAAGCTGTCCAATAATGAGGAAATTTGGGGCAGGGATTAAAGAATACACAAAAAAAAGAAAGGAGTGAGCCAAAAATTCTGCTTGGCAGCCTTGATTGCCCTCTTCTCTCACATACCTGCCCTAGCAGTCTTTCATTTCTGTCCTGCCCCCCCCCCCCCCCCCCCCCCCAACTTGCTTTAGGCTGGTGGTGGTGGTGGCTGTGTTCTACATGGCCTGCAGGACCCAAGGAGGTTAGATTGAAAACATACCTCCTTGGCAGGACCAGTCCTCTCTTCTGCCATCCCACCCATCTGATACAACTTCCTTCATGTTGTCAACTATGACTGTGTGGAGCATTGCCAACACCCCTACTCTACTCTTACTACTAGTAATCATTTCTATAATGCTACTAGATGTATGCAGCGCTGTACACATTATATGCAGGTACTTTCTCTGTCCCTAGGGGGCTCACAATCTAAGTTTTTGACAGTCAAGTTTTTGTACCTGGTGCAATGGAAGGTTAAGTGACTTGCCCAAGATCACAAGGAGCTGCAGTGGGAATTGAACCCAAGTTGCCAGGATCATAGCCTGCTGCACGAATCATTAGGCCACTCCTCCCTCTACATATTATATTCAAGTATTTATTTGTACCTGGGGCAATCGAGGTTAAGTGACTTGCTCAGAGTCAGAGGGAGCTGCAGTGGGAACTGAACCTGGTTCCCAGGCTACTCTTCCCCTCACCGCCAGCTACCTAAGCAAGTTGGAGGGCTGGGGCTGAGCGGAGAGAGAGTGAGAGATGCTGGAACAGGAGAAGGGAGAGCGAGCACAGCAGAAAGAAAGCAGGAGATGCCAAAAAGGGGGGTTGAATAGGGAGAGATATATTCTAAAATGGGCTGGGGGGGAGGGGAGGGTGCAGAGCAGATAGAGCAAAAAAAAAAAAAAAAAGCCAGGAAAGAGGAGGCTGAGCACAGAGTGAGAGATGACCAGATTACGGGAGGGGGGATCAGAACAGAGTGAGAGATGGACACGGGGAGGGGGATAGGTATACAGGGGCAATTCTCAATATGGGGAATGAGATAGGGGCATAGAGGGTATTGCTCAACACGAGAAGGGTATAGGGATACAGATGAGCAATACTGGATGTGGGGGAGGGGGAAACAGGGGTAATGCCAGGGATGTGAGGGGGATAGGGACACAGATGGGCAAGAATAGAGACAGAGTGAAGATGATGGTAGGAGGATAGGGGTAGAGACACAGGGGAGATACTGGACAGACAGGGCAAATAGGAACACAGAGGTTTGATATTGAAAGGTGAACATGGAGAAAGAAGAAATGAGAAAATGGACAAGGAGATCATGGCAAGAGAGTTAAGAGAAGGCAGAGGAAAGCAGAAACCCAATACTGGGACCAACACAATTAGAAAATAAAATTTTATTTCCTATTTTATTGATTAGAATGTCAGTTGTTGGAATTAATATATATATATATGCACCAGGGCTGGTGTTAGACATGGCTGGGGCCTGTGAAAAAATCTCAATCATTGCCCTTAAATCTCCAACATAGCAATGGTAAATCTCTAGCTTTGGGATGGGCTACCCTTGACGTCTCTGCTCCCCCTCCATGGGCAGCAGGAAACATGTTAATAAGACATCATCTCTTTCTGCTGTGGGACCAGTCTTGGATAAAAGTTGCAAAATCTCACAGCTCTTATGGCAAGACTGGTCCCAAGGCAGCAGATGACATTTTATTAAGGTTCTACTGCTGTCGACAGAGGAGGGAGGTAGCTTTTTGGTGCTGTGAAGAATTGGTTGTGGAATTGAGGTGTGTCAGGGGGAGGAACCAGGAAGCGGAGGGTGGGGCAAGGCTAGAGACATGTCTTAAAATTTCTCTCTCAAAAATTGGGCCCTCTTGGCAGCTCTGAACTAAGGGAAGCAGGATGTGACCTGTGCCAGGGCTTCTCAAAGCTATCTTGGTGACCTCAACCCAGTTGGGTTTTCAGGCTATTTACAGTCAATTAATAATGGACTAAGGACTTTTCCTTTAGGAAGCTGTCCAGACCTTTTTTAAACTCCGTTAAGCTAACCACCTTACCACATTCTCTAGCAACGAATTCCAGAGTTTAATTACACATTGAGTGCAGAAAACTTTTCTCTGATTTGTATTAAATTATAGCTTCATCGCATGCCCCCTAGTCCTAGAATTTTTGGAAAGAGTAAACAAATGATTCGTGTCTACCCGTTCCACTCCACTCATTATTTTATAGACTCTACTTGTGCTGATTATTCAAAGACCACAGCTGGTTGTGGGGAAGCCCGGGGCAAGTCCGGCGAACTACCCTGGGCTGGTGGTGGGGATACCCGAGTCAGAAAGGAACAGGACGGACTAGAGACTGAGATTGAATGAGAAAGGGATGCTCTACTTGCAGGGCTGGTGTATCCCTGGGGGCAATGCACGGCTCACGCTTGGGCCTGCACAGATATGGGATGGGGCCACCCTACTTCATGGTGGGTGCCACGAGGACGGCCTTGCTGGGTTGCACTGCCAGCCTACATGATTGTTAATGAAGTACCAGAAAGCTCGGGTACTAAGTTGTTTAATAAATGTTGATGTATCAATAAAGCTGCGGCCTAATGTTTACCACTGAGAAATTGTGTGGCTGGTCAATCATCATTTGGTGGAGCTATCCGTCACCTGTTGACGCAGGCGAGAGAGGGAGGAGATGAAATAGCAGGGCAAGGGGAATGGTCACGGCTGCCCTTGTTATTACAGACACCTAAATGGTACTGAATTCTGGGGAAGTGTGGTAAGTAACTGCCTGCTTAGATCAGGCACTCTGGACTGTCACCTCACTTCCAGCTCAACCAAACAGGTTGATCCAGTACTGACTTTGCCCCATTACTCATAGGCGGGAAGATCAGATTTTTCATTAGCTCCCAAAACCAGGATGGGCTTATCCTATTCAAAGGATAAGCCCATCCTGGTTTTTGGAACTAACATGAAAAAAAATCCTGCAGGCAGCTCAAGTACATATGCTTGCAGGTTTTATGAGAGTTAAAAAAGTTAGAGCAGGACTGATCAAAGGAGATGGACAAAAGACATGTTGCAGCTGCTAGTAGCTCTTTAATAATCAAAAGCATCAGGACTGTCAGTGGCGTAGCTACGTGGGGCCACGGGGGCCTGGGCCCCCCGTAGATTTGGCCCTGGACCCCCTGCCGACGACCCTTTCGACCCCCTTCCCACCGTCAACCCGCCGTCGCCATACCTTTGCTGGCGGGGGACCCCAGCCCCCACCAGCCGAGGTCCTCTTCTTCCAGCGCAAGGCTTCGTTCTGTTTCTGAGTCTGACTAACCCAGACAGTCACTTTAGAGCCCATACCAAGGACACTCAGTTTATTTATAAGTTGTTAATATGGAACCGTGTCTAAGGCTTTGCTGGAATCTACATACAATGCATCTAACACACGCCCTCGATCCAACTTTCTGGTCACCCGATCAAAGAAATTAATGATTTGTCCAACAAGACCTGTCTCCAATGAAACCCTGTTGCCTCAGATCCTGCAGTCCATTGGATTCCAGAAACTTCACTATTCTCTGTTTTAGAAGTGTTTCCATGAATTTACTTACCATAGAGTTTGGAGTAACCGGCCTGTAGTTCCCAACCTCCTCTACTTTGTGAGAGTTCCCACATCGGGCCCTTCTCCAGTCCTCCAGGACTACTACTCTCTCTAGAGGAGCATTGAAAAGGTCAGGCAGCGAAGTTGCCACTACTTCTCTAAGTTCCATCAGCACCCTCAAATGTATGTTATCCGGCTTCATTCCTTTGTCCACCTTTAGATTAGTTAGCTCCATATGAACACAGTCCTCTGAAAATTGTTCCTATTTGTGTTTGTCTTCTGTTGTCCTACTCCCGACAGAACAGAAATATTTGTTAAGCAATTCTGTCTTATCCTTATCAGCTTCTATATTCCTCCCCTTCATCCTTGAGTTTCATAATGCCACTTTTTCACTTCCTTGTATCACTAACGTCTCTCAAATAAATTATGTATTATTTCCACATTTTATATACCATAACTATGCGGTTCACAATAATGACATAAAATATTCACATCACTAAGCAATACAGTGCACTCCATTTAAGTGCATGCCGGATAAGAGCATGCTCTGTTAACTGCATGCCGTACTTCGGTCCCATTTTTGACACCATCAATTTCTATGGGGACAACTTCATTTTAGTTGCACCACTGATAAGTGCAGATTCGCTTATACGTATGGTTCCAGACCGCCTCCCTCTGCAGGAAAGGACTCCGCATAAGCGCATGCATGGAATATGGAAGCCGATTGGCACGTGACAACCGAGATTTCAAATTTACCACCTCTTTAACCTGCCCCCAGGCAGATAGGGGAAAGATATTGTTGGAGCTGCACCGGGGTTGTCATCGTCGCCTTGGCGGCGGAACTGTAAGACTTTAACACTGGCTGAACGAATAGAAGTTCTTACAAAATTAGAAAACAAACAAAGTCAAGCATTATTGCTAAAGAATATGGTGTCAATCCCAGTTAAATTTCACATGTCTTGAAGCAGAAAGACCAGCTTCTGGAAGACTGGCAAAACAATACAAATCCCAACGGAAACAAAAACCTGTGGGGTAAGCTGAGGAGGTAGAATATGCTGTTTCTTCAGTGGTTTCCTCAAGTCAGGAGCAGACAGTTTTCCTGTCAGTGGTCCACTGCTTATGGAGAAAGCTAACCAGGTAGCAGAAAGTCTTGGACTGACTGAATTCAAAGCCACTGTGGATGGTTGGAAGATGAAGGAAAGGAACGGCATAAAATTCAAGAAACAGCAGGGTGAGAAACAAGACGCTGATGACTTTGGTGCTGAAAATTGGGTTGTTTCAGTTCTTCCTACCATCTTGAACGAGTTTGCACCTCGTGACATTTTCAATGCTGACGAAAATGGTCTCTACTGGCGAGCGATTCCTGATGGAACACTTGCATTTCAAACATGCTGAAACTACTGGAGGTAAAACATCGAAGGACCCGACTGACAATCCTCCTTTGCTGCAATATGGATGGGAGTGAGAAGTTGGAACCCCTCGTCACTGGAAAGAGCAACAGCCCCGTTGCTTCAAGAAAGTTAAGTGACTTCCTGTGTCATACGAGGCTAACGCAAATTCGTGGATGACTGGGGAAATTTGGAAGCAGTGGCTAAAGATGTTAGACACTAGAATGCGGGCACAAAAGCGTCAGATTTTGCTGCTTGTGATAACTGTGCTGCACACAGGGATGATGTCAGACTGTCTAACATCAGGTGGTCTTCCTCCCACCAAACACTACCTCTCTGATCCAACTTCTGGATTAGGGCATAATAGCCAATTTCAAACAACATTATCGTATGGATGGCCAAGACTGGGAAGGATAAACGTGTTGTTGAACTGCTCGTAATCTATCACTGTTGGATTCCCTACATATGCAGAAAGAAGCCTGGAATCATGTTACACAGGCAACTATTGTGAACTGCTACAAGCGGGCAAGCTTTGTTAAGGATGGGGAGAGGGATGAAGCAGGTGCAGCTGTTGCAAACGGTCAGATGAAGAGGTTATTGACATCCCAGCCAGTTTTACCTGAAGAGGAGTTCCATCGCTACATAGCTGTTGATTACGATCTACAAACAGCTGAAGACAGCACTGATGTTGAGATATGCTCCTACATGCAGGCAATAACGGCTGATGATGGAACAGATGAAGAAATTAGCAGCGAGGCACATGCTGATGAATTCAACACCTCCTCCTGTCACTTTTTGCAAGAGCGCTGGAGAGTCTCAACACTGTGCGGGCCTATCTGGAGGCCACTGGATGTCAGTGCTATGACAGTTTTTACCCGTCTGGCAGACGTAGTCTATGGAACTCACAGACCCAAGAGTGTACAGAGACTAGAACTGATTACTTCAAGCCAGCCTAATGTCAGTTAACTGAGACTGTATACTGTACTTATATAATAAACAGTACTGTACATATGTTTATCAGATGCCAAGCTTCTTTGGGTCACAACAGTTAAGTGCACGCTCCGGTTAACTGCATGTATTTCTTTGGTCCCAGACCCTTGCACTTAAGCGGATTGCACTGTACTTAAATATTCTCTCTTCCTCCAACAATTATTTATCAGGCCGTGGTCTGAGTTTTAGATACAAAATCTGTTTCTAAATTAAAAGTTTCTCTAAAAAAATGTGTTGTCCCATCACTTTATCATATTGGTATTTTCTTCCGTTTGCATCTTTCCTTTCCTGGCTACTTACTAGCTTCTCTTAGCTTTTCCAGATATTGTCACCTGTCTTTCTCTTTCTGCGATCTTTTGTAGTTTATAAAGGCTAATCTCTTTTTCTATATCTTTTCAGGACACTACGTTTGAGAACCAAAGCGGTCACCTTCTTCTATTACTTTATTTACTTTCCTTACAAGAAGGGTTGTTGCCCTTAAAATAGCCTTTCAGTTTTGCCCACTGCTTTCCAGATATTTCTGTCCAGCTAACAGCTTCCTGAGGTAATCCTTCATCTCAACAAAGTTAGTTTTCCTGAAGTCTAGAACCTTCACTTTTGAATGAATCCTCTTCACAACATCCAGTGGTCACTGTATGCCAGATGATCACCCACTAAACATCAGAAACACTCTCCCATTCATAAGCACTACCAGTTTGGTCCCATCCCCTGTGAGTTCCATTATCAACTGCTATAACAGTTCTCTCTACAGCAAATTGAGGATCTCCCTTCTTCTAGACAACCCCGCAAAAGGGATACTCCAGTCAACATTTGGCATATTAAAATCACCTATTAGTAGTGCTTCCCCTTTCATAGCTATATTTTGAATGTCTTCAATTAAATCTGTCTACATCTTCTTTGAAGGAAGCCTGTATATCACACCAATGTAATACATTTGCCATTCCCTCTTTTCATATTGACCCACAGTGCTTCTTCCTTACCTTGCACGTCTTGCAATTGTGTGGCATTAATATTATCTTTAACATATAATGCCACTCCCCCTCCCTTTCTTTCTACCCTCTTTCTTGAACAGATTATAGCCCAGTATAACTATATCCCAGTCAGGGTTCTCCATGAACAACATCTCCATGATTACCACTAAATCCAAATCAGCATCTTCCATCACAGCCTCTAGATCCTGAACCTTTTTTTCCATCCATACTAGGGACATTAGTACACATTACCTTCCAAATGTTTCCCCTTTTCCCATTTGTGTAGAGATTTAATGTTTCATTCACAGGAGGGCTTATACTTACCTGAGGGGTTTGATCACCCAGCCCCAATGATTTTAGTTTAAAGCCCTCTTCAGTAGGTTGGCCAGTCTGCTACTAAAGACATTTCTTCATTGATAGTCACCATCTCTGTTCAGCAGCTCTTGGAAAATCATCCCATGGTTCCATGAAGCCAAAACACTCTCTCAGTGACACCATTCGCACAGCCATTCATGTGTCGGGTTCTCGAGGCAGAACCGGAATTTGTGTGCACTTGGGCCACTGCCGAGGAGTGGCAGAGGCAGGCAAGACCACCCTGGAACTGGCTACAAGGAAGAGCAGGACTGGAGTAGTAACTGAGGCAGGCAACATAGAACAGGCACAACAGGAACAGCTTCACCTGCGCTTGACCACCGTTCCTCAGAGTTGAGCTCCCAAGTGCGGGTGGCCGGCAGGACTTGCAGGACAGGGCAGGAACTGAAGACCCAGAGGACCCACCCTGGGTCAAGGATACATGAGGGAGGCTTGGCACAGAACTAGACTAGGACTGAAAGCTGCTATGCAGCCATTAAGCAAGAAACACAAGACAGACTGAGCAGACAGGATGTGCACAAAGACTTGGCAGGAGCAAGGGTTAGAGATACATACAAGCTTGGCAAAGCAGAGGCTAGAAGGCACATACAGGCCTGGCAGGGGTCAGGAAACACATACAAGCTTGGCAGAAACAGGGTTCAGGAATACCCTAGCTAGGCAGAAGCAGGATTCAGGATATACACTAGCTAGGCAGAAGCAGGATACAGGATATGCACTAGCTAGGCAGAAGCAGGGTAGGATACGTACAAGCTAGGTAGAAGCACACAGAGAGTATCAGGGTTCAGACTACCGTCAGAGACAGGCAGCAGGCAGAGAATATCCGGGTTCAGGCTGTAGTCAGAGACAGGCAGCAAGCAGAGAATATCCGGGTTCAGGCTGTAGTCAGAGACAGGCAGCAAGCAGAGAATATCCGGGTTCAGGCTGTAGTCAGAGACAGGCAGCAAGCAGAGAATATCCGAGTTCAGGCAATAGTCAGATACAGGCAGCAAGCAGAGAATATCCGGGTTCAGGCAATAGAGACAGGCAGCAAGCAGAGAATATCCGGGTTCAGGCAATAGTCAGAGACAGGCAGCAGGCAGAGAATAAACAGGCACTAGCAGAGGTCAGGGCAATGGCTGAAGCTACAGGAGCTAACAACCACCGACAGGGATCAAACACAGGCTGAAGCTTCAGCAGCTCCCAACACAGACAGGGAACACACAAAGGCTGAAGCTTCAAGGGCTCCAAACACAGAGTGGAGCACCAGAAGGACTAGCAGTCCACAGACACACAAGCAGAAGGGCAAGAGCCCACACAGAAGGACTAGCAGTCCACAGACACAAAAGCAATGGCAAGCGCCCCAGAGAAAGGCTATGTGGCAGCACAACAGTACATTCACTAACCTGACAACCTTTTGGCATAACACATGCAAAGGCCCTGAATGCAGCACAGCACTTCCTTATGAAGGCTCTCACTGATGATGGCACCTACAGCAGGACTGAAGCAGGAAACACACTGACACCAGAGAGAGGCTTGCCACACATAGGGAGTGAACACACAGGAAGGACAGACAGGAGCCATCTTGGAAGCTGGAACAGAACAGGCGGAAGCCATCTTAGAATGCTGGTTCCCCAGAGAGGCATAGCCCACACAGGTGAGGTCTAGTGAAGTAATCAGCACACAGAAGACAGAGACAAAACTAGCACAGAAACAGACAGAAGCCAGCACAGATGCTGACCCCAGAAATAAGGTAAGTCTGAGGGTGGTCACGGCCACAGACGTGACATAATGCATCTCTGTGATGCAAGCTTTCTGCCTTAAACTTTACCCTCGACAGGGAGGATTGACAAGACCACCACCTGAGCATCTGTCTGCTTCACCTTCTCCTCCCACAGCCATGAAGTCATTTTTGATATGTTTGGAGGGGTACCTAGCAGTATCATTTGTGCCACCATGGATGAGCAAATAATAGTCAGTAGGCTTGATGAGTCTCAGCAAGCTCTTATGACATTACTGGCATGGCCACAGATCTTTGTTCCTTGGGGGTGTATAGGGAAAAAAGCAACAAGATAGGGAATGCTAGGTTGTTCCAAGAATGGGAGAGGCTAGCAGCGCAGGAATTGGCAGTTGCTCAATTCCCCACGGGTTAAGAATCTGCTTCCATATAGGGGGCTAAGCCAAAATTAATCACTCTCCTTCCTCCACGCTAAAGCACACTTGTCATTCTGCTTTTGCCCCCAGCTTACATTTGGCTCTAAATTTAAAAGTTAAGGTATTTGGAAGAAAGGCTGAGGCACAGAAACCAGCAAAAAAGATTTCTTTCACACTTTTCCAGCTCATAACCCTGTTGTTGCTTGTAATCTTGCACAGAGGTGCCACTAGGTAAAAGATTAGAGGCTCTTCTCTCCACCAGTCCTCCTTTCTTCAGGTTTAGGGTTGCCAACTTTTTAACAGAGAAAAACCCTGACACCTGCCCCACCTACTGTTTCTCACACCCCTTTCCAGCATTGCTCTCATCATGCCCCTCTCTCATTCTCACACCCCCGCCCCTATTCCATCATTGCCTGGTCCCTAGACTACCTCTGCCTAGCATCTCTTCTCTGTGTCCCTGTTCCTCCCCCGAGTCCCCTCTTGATTCCCTACCTCACACTTATTTGTACTTGTCTTAATTTTTTTTCACTACTACTCCATTTTCCTGGTCCCCTCCCCCTCAACATCCAACTTGCCTTTGGTTTGGCACTGCAATAAAGCAATTGCCAAGCTCCAGGTGCAGTCACTCATGCATGGTGGCTGTGCTGTCAGGCTGTGTTTGTGACTGGTCCGGACTCCGATAATGATTGACAAGCTACCTCTGCTACTGCGGGCCCGTCTACATGGAAAACAGGAAGTTACATGAAGGCCGCAGTAGCAGAGGCAGCTTGTCAATCATTATCGGAGTCCGGAGGAGGATGGAGGAACTTGGAAGCAGCAAGCGACTTGTGTAAATAAGTCAGATGGAGCGGTGGGGAAGGGAACGGGGGGGGGGGGGGAAGAGGAGGCTAGGAAAGAGGGTCTACTGGCCGAGCTATGACCCAAGGACAGGCAGGCTTGTGTTGGCTGGGAACTGCGTTGTGCTACTCCATGGAGACCAGGCTTGAATCACTGAAAGACCAAAAACCCGGCTTTTCAATTGCCAGTTTGAAGGGTCTGCTGGCAGCCTGCCTGGTCTTTCAAAAACCGGCCAGGCTGGCTGAATACTGCAGATCTGCCAAGTTACCCATTCCAGGAAGGAGACTTTTTGGCCATTCCTGGATTTCTCCCAACCTCATCCTGGTGCATTATGGGACCTGCAGCACTGATTGCAATAGATAGAATCATGCACTGCAAATACTACACTGCTTTGGGATGCAAGTTTAAAATCAGAACCGGCAAAAAAATATCCCTCCTGGAATGGGTAACTTGGTAGCTCTGATACTGACCAGTAGGCAACCCTATTCAGGTGCGCCCCCTCAAAGGGGAGAGAGCAGTGCTTCTTACCAGCATCTATCTCTTCTGGTTTTATTCTTAACTTTGAACACTGCAATGAACTTCACGTGTCAAATGAGGCTGAAAGAAATTGTACTGGATTTGTTTTCACTTAAGAGAAGGAAACCAGAAGGGAGTGTATTCTTTAAGAAGGTGGAACTACCATTCCCAGATGACAGTGAGAAAGAACTCAGCAGGATCAGGCTTGAGTAAAGCTCAGGCGCAACAAACAAGAGTTACATTGCTAGCTGGCACTGGCAGAAGCTCTCAACTAGAGAGTTGCAAAGGGACAGAAAACTACCCATTCCCACTGGAATCTAACCCGTCCCCACCCATTCCCGCAAGAATTAAAAAATTTTGGTCGACTGTCTCTGCTTGGGTTGGAGCCGCAGCACTGCAGGCAGGAAGGAACAGAAGTTCAAACTTGGAGTGTTCTGGTGCTCACATGTAAGACTTATCTCTGATTCGCTGGCACTGTGTGCTGAGAGGTTGCCATATGCAAGCATCAGTAGGTCAGGTGACCTCTGATGCTTGTGCCTGTGTCAGAACTGAGGCCTATGAATCAGCCTGGGAGCAGAGAGGATTAATGGAAGACTTTCCACATCTGCACTGTTAAAGCAAGGAGGAGGAGGAGATGGCAATCAAAGAACTTGGTACTTGGTAGATGAGAGGCTGGTGCAGCTTCCATTTCCACGAGACACCGCGTAACTGCTTCCGTCCTTGCGGGAACCCCACAGAACTGCTTCTGTCTCCTGCAGCAGGATAGCGAAGATACTTACCTGTAGCAGGTATTCTCCGAGGACAGCAGGCTGATTGTTCTCACATGTGGGTCGGCATCCACGGTGGCCCCAGGAACGGAGATTTTCCAGCAAATCTTCAAAAACCTTTGCGACAGCCAGTAGAGCGCGGGACAGACACACCGCGCATGCGCAGGCCATCTTCCTGCCCGTGGTCGTCTGTTCCTGCCTCAGTTTAATGAAAAGCAATAAAACATACCACAACTCCAAAGGGGAGGAGGGCGGTTAGTGAGAAAAATCAGCCTGCTGTCCTCGGAGAATACCTGCTACAGGTAAGTATCTTCGCTTTCTCCGAGGACAAGCAGGCTGCTTGTTCTTACATGGGGGGTATCCCTAGCCCCCAGGCTCACTCAAACAAGAAAAAAAGTCAATTGGCCCTCGCAACGGCGAGGACATAACAGAGATTGACCTACGAAGAAACAGCTGAGAGTGCAGCCTGGAACAGAACAAAAATGGCCTAGGGGGGTGGAGTTGGTATCTAGACCCCGAACAGATTCTGCAGCACCGACTGCCCGAACCGACTGTCACGTCGGGAATCCTGCTGAAGGCAGTAATGAATGTGTGCACTGATGACCACGTCGCAGCCTTGCAAATCTCTTCATAGTGGATGACTTCAAGTGGGCCACTGAAGCTGGCGATGGCTCGAACACTATGAGCCGTGACATGACCCTCCAGAGTCAGCCCAGCTTGCGCATAAGTGAAGGAGATGCAATCTGCTAGCCAATTGGAAATGGTGAATTTCCCGACAGTGACTCCCTTCCTGTTGGGATCAAAAGAACAAACATTTGGGCGGACTGTCTGAAGGGGCTTGTCCACAATACATAGAAGGCCAATGCTCTCTTGCAGTCCAATGTATGCAACTGACGTTCAGCAGGGCGGGTATGAGGACAGGGAAAGAATGTTGACAAGAGAATTGACGGTTCAGATGGAACTTCCGACACCACCTTCGGCAAGAACTTAGGGTGCATATGGAGGACTACTCTGTTATGATGAAATTTAGTATAAGGAGCATGGGCTACCAAGGCTTGAAGCTCACTGACCCTAACGAGCTGAAGTAACAGCCATCAAGAAAATGACCTTCCAGGTCAAGTACACCTGTTCCTCTGATCCCATTCCCATCCACCTTCTTAATGCCATCTCTCCTGCTCTTATTCCTTTTATCTGTCACATTCTCAACCTCTCACTTTCTACTGCGACTGTCCCTGCTGCCTTTAAACATGCTGTGGGTCACACCTCTCCTTAAGAAGCCTTCACTCGACCCTACTTGTCCATTACCGACCATCTCCCCTCCTTCCTTTTCTCTCCAAATTACTTGAGCGTGCTGTTCACCGCCGCTGCCTTGATTTTCTCTCCTCACATGCTATTCTTGACCCACTACAATCTGGTTTTCGCCCTCTCCACTCAACCGAAACTGCGCTTACTAAAGTCTCCAATGACCTATTACTGGCTAAATCCAGAGGTCAATATTCCATCCTCATTCTTCTTGATCTTTCCGCTGCTTTTGACACTGTCGATCACAGCATACTTCTCGATACCCTGTCCTCACTTGGATTCCAGGGCTCTGTCCTTTCCTGGTTCTCTCCTACCTCTCCCTCCGCACCTTTAGTGTTCACTCTGGTGGATCCTCTTCTACTTCTATCCCTCTACCTGTCGGCGTACCTCAGGGGTTCTGTTCTTGGTCCCCTCCTCTTTTCTATCTACACTTCTTCCCTTGGCTCATTAATCTCATCCCATGGCTTTTCCTACCATCTCTATTCTGATGACTCCCAAATCTACCTTTCTACCCCTGATATCTCACCTTGCATCCAAACCAAAGTTTCAGCGTGCTTGTCTGACATTGCTGTCTGGATGCCTCAATGCCACCTGAAATTAAATATGACCAAAACCGAGCTTCTCATTTCCCCCCCCCAAACCCACCTCCCCGCTCCCCCCGTTTTCTATTTCTGTTGATGGCTCTCATCATTCTCCCTGTCTCCTCAGCTCGAAACCTTGGGTCATCTTTGACTCTTCTCTCTCCTTCTCTGCTCATATCCAGCAGATTGCCAAGACCTGTCGTTTCTTTCTTTACAACATCCGTAAAATCCGCCCCTTTCTTTCCGAGCACTCTACCAAAACCCTCATCCACATCCTTGTCACCTCTCGTTTAGACTACTGCAATCTGCTTCTTGCTGGCCTCCCACTTAGTCACCTCTTTCCCTCTCCAGTCGGTTCAAAACTTCTGCTGCCCGTCTCATCTTCCGCCAGGGTCGCTTTACTCATACTACCCCTCTCCTCAGACCCTTCACTGGCTCCCTATCCGTTTTCGTATCCTGTTCAAATTTCTTCTACTAACCTATAAATGTACTCACTCTGCTGCTCCCCAGTATCTCTCCACACTCGTCCTTCCTACACCCCTTCCCGTGCACTCCGCTCCATGGAAAACCCTTCTTATCTGTTCCCTTCTCCACTACTGCCACTCCAGACTTCGCGCCTTCTATCTCGCTGCACCCTACGCCTGAATAAACTTCCTGAGCCCCTACGTCTTGCCCCATCCTTGGCCACCTTTAATCTAGACTGAAAGCCCACCTCTTTAACATTGCTTTTGACCGTAACCACTTGTAACCCTCGCCTCCACCTACCCTCCTCTCTTCCTTCCCGTTCCATTAATTGATTTGATTTGCTTACTTTATTTATTTTTTGTCTATTAGATTGTAAGCTCTTTGAGCAGGGACTGTCTTTCTTCTATGTTTGTGCAGTGCTGCGTATGCCTTGTACGCTATAGAAATGCTAAATAGTAGTAGTAGTAGTAGATGGCAAGATCCAGTGGCTCAAAGGAGTTTCATCAGCTGGGTGAGGACGACGTTGCAGGGGCGTAGCCACGGGTGGGCCTGGATGGGCCTAGGCCCACCCAGTTTGGGTTCAGGCCAACCCAGCAGCGGAGCGGAGGGAGCAGGCAGCGCTGATCCTGCATCTGCCTCCTCTCTCTGACGGCAGCGCTTCCCAGACCTGCCTACCGCCGCCACGATCTACCTCCTCCCGCTGTCTCACTCTCACAGCAGCGGTAGCGTCGCGATTCACAAAACACGCTGCCTCCTGCTTCTAACCCGGAAGCGTCTCCTCTGCAGAGGAGACGCTTCGCGGTTAGAACAGGAGGTAGCGTGTTTGAATCGCTACCACTGGCTGTTTGAGAGTGAGACAGAGGGAGGAGGTAGATCGTGCGGCGGTAGGCAGCGTCTGGGAAGCGCTGCCGTCAGAGAGAGGGCGGGCAGGTGGAATGGGAGGGAAGGATGCATGGGGGTGAAGGAGAAATCGCTGGACACATGGATGGGAGCAGGAGGGGAGGGGGAGAGAGGAGAGTCATGGGATGGATGGATGGAGGTGGGGGTCGGCGAGATAGGAGAATTGTTGGGGATGGATGGATGGAGGTGGGGGGCAGGGGAGAGAGGAGAATTGCTGGGGATGGATGGATGGATGGAGGTGGGGGGCAGGGGGGAGAGGAGAATTGCTGGGGATGATGGATGGATGGATGGATGGAGGTGGGGGGATAGGGGAGAGAGGAGAATTGCTGGGGATGGTGGAGGTGGGGGGCAGGGGAGAGAGGAGAATTTCTGGGGATGGATGGATGGAGGTGGGGGGCAGGGAGAGTAGAATTGCTGTGAATGGATGATGGAGGGGACAGGGCAAGAACAGATCTGCTGGGATGGATGGATAGGGGCAGGGGAGAGAAGAGAATTGCTGGGTATGGATTGGATGGAGGGAGAGGGAGTTGCTGGACATGGGTGGATGGAGGAGAGGGAAGAGGAGAGAGGAAGGTTGCTGGACATGGGTGGATGGAGGGGAGGGCAGGGGGCACAGGAGGGTTGCTGGGCATGGATGGATGGAGGGAAGGGCAGGAGAGAGGAGGCTGCTGGATATGGATGGAGGAGAGGGAAGGGAGAGAGAAGAAATGCTGGACATGGATGGAGGGGAGGGAAGAGTGAGGAAGGAGATGAGATGAGGGAAAAGGAAGAGAGGAGAAAATTGCACATGGATGAAGAAAATAGGCAGAAGCTGGATCCACTGGACAGTCAAGTCTACGGAGGACCCAGAGCAAGAAATGAAGAAGAAAGGCGGAAAGTAAAGAAATAAATGGAAAGGAAGCCCTGGAAACGGAGTAAAGAGGACAGATAGCAGCAGAATCAGATACTGGGCCAGTATGATCAGAAAAACAAAGTCACCAGACAGCAAAGGTAGAAAAAAATCATTATATTTTCATTATAATGATTGAAACATGTCCACTTTGAGAATCAGGTGCTCAACATTAAAAGTTTATATTTATTTACTTATTTATGGCATTTTATCCCACATTAAACATGAATTAGATTGGAACCTGGGATCATTTAATGTTTTTTTTCCTGGAGAGAGTAATGCATTGCCTCCCCTACCCCCCAGGCTCTCTCCCCGGCTATAGCCAGCTCTGCAATTTTGAGGGGAGGTGGCACAGGTGGACGGGGAGGGGGGGGGGGGGGGGGCGCAGAGGTGGACCGGGGAGAGAGCCTGTGTTAAACATTACCAGCACACCCACTGTCCTAGTGCCCACCCATCCAACGGTCCACCCAAAAATTGACTTCTGGCTACGCCACTGCGACGTTGAGACCCCATGACACTGGTGGAGGTTTGACAGGGGGCTTTGATAAAAGCAAACCTCTCAAGAAGCAAACAACTAAAGGCTGTCCATAGATAGGCTTACTCCCTCTACAACGATAATGAAAAGCACTATCACACTAAGATGGACTCTTACGGAGTTGGTCTTGAGACCAGACTCTGACAAGTGTAGAAGGTATTCAGCAAGTTTTTGTGTGGGACAAGAACGAGGATCTAGGGCCTTGCTGTCACACCAGACAGTAAACCTCCTCCATTTAAAAAGAATAACACCTCTTTGTGGAATCTTTCCTGGAAGCAATCAAGACTCGGGAGACACCCTCAGAAAGACCTAAGGAGGCGAAGTCTACGCTCTCAACATCCAGGCCGTGAGAGCCAGAGACTGGAGGTTGGGATGCAGAAGCGCCCCCTCGTTCTGAGTGATGAGGGTTGGAACACACTCCAAATCTCCACGGTTCTTCGGAGGACAACTCCAGAAGAAGAGGGAGCCAAATCTGATGTGGCCAAAAAGGGAGCAATCAGAATCATGGTTCCGCGGTCTTGCTTGAGTTTCAGCAAAGTTTTCCTCACCAGAGGTATGGGAGGATATGCATACAGAAGGCCCTTCCCCCAATGCAGGAGAAAGGCATCCAACACTAGTCTTGTCGTGTGCCTGAAGTCTGGAACAGAACTGAGGGACCTTGTGATTGATCTGAGTGGCAAAAAGGTCCACCGGGCGGTGCCCCACTCTTGGAAGATCTTGCGTACCACGCCCAATTGAGCGACCACTCGTGAGGTTGCATAATGCTGCTCACCGTTGGCCAGGACTGTTGTTTACCGCCTGCCAGATATGTGGCTTGGAGAAACATACCGTGATGGCTAGCCCAAAGCCATATCTGGACGGCTTCCCGACACAGGGGTGAGATCCGGTGCCCCCTGCTTGTTGATGTAGTACATGGCACCTGACTGTCCGTCTGAATTTGAATAATTTGATTGGACAGCCGATCTCTGAAAGCCTTCAGAGCGTTCCAGACCGCTCGCAACTCCAGGCAGATTGATCTGAAGACCTGATTCCCTGGAGGGACCAAGCTCCTTGAGTGTGGAGCCCATCTACATGCGCTCCCCACCCCAGGAGAGATGCATCCATGGTCAGCACTTTTTGAGCTGAGGAATTGGAAGGGACGTCCCGAGATCAAATTGGATCTAATTGTCCACCACTGAAGGGAATTGTGAAAAACGGTAGGACAGTTGGATCACATCCTCTAGATTCCCCGCAGCTTGGTACCACTGGGAAGCTAGGGTCCATTGAGCAGATTATTAGAGCTAGAGCTTGTATTTTCTTGTATCCATTGAGCAGATCTCATGTGAAGGCGTGCCATGGGCGTCACATGAACTGTGGAGGCCATGTGGCCCAGAAGTCTCAACATCTGCCTAGCTGTGATCTGCTGAGATGCTCTGGGCCCAGGAAACCACGGAAAGAAGGTTGTCCGCCCTCACCTCGGAAGATAGCCCGAGCTGTCTGAGAGTCCAGCAGAGCTCCTATGAATTCCTAGTTGTTGACTGGAAGGAGATGGGACTTTGGTAATTTATAACAAAACCTGAAGTAGCTCCAGGAGTTTGAGAGTCATCTGCATGGACTGTAGCTCCTGCCTCTGAGGTGTTCTTCACCAGCCAATCGTCAAGATAAGGGAACACATGCACTCCCAGTCCTGCGAAGCGATGCTGCAACAACTGCCAGACATTTTGTAAAAATTCTGGGCCAGACGCAAGACCAAGGGTAGCACACAATACTGAAAGTGCTGTGTTCCCAGACAGAATCAAAGATACTGCCTGTGAGCTGGAAGTATCAGGATGTGTGTATTAGCATCCTTTAAGTCCAGAGAGCATAGCCAATCGTTTTTCTGAATCATGGGAAGAAGGGTGCCCATGGAAACCATCCTGAACTTTTCTCAGACCAAAATATTTGTTCGGGCCCTCAGGTCTAGGATGGGATGCACCCCCCCCTGTTTTCTTGTGCAACGAGGAATTACCTGGAATAGAACCCCAGTCATTCTTGCCCTGGTGGTACGGGCCTCGACCGCATTGGCTCTGAGAAGGGCGGAGAGTTCCTCTGCAAGCACTGCCTGTGCTGGAAGCTGAAGGACTGAGCTCCTGTTGGACAATTTGGAGGTCTGGAGATCAAATTGAGGGGCGTACCCTAACCAGACTATTTGAAGAACCCACCGGTTGGAGGTTATGAGAGGCCACCTTTGGAGAAAAAATTAACCTCCCCCAACCGTCAGATCGTCCAGCACAGGTACGTTTATGGCGGCTATGCTCAACTGGAGCCAGTCAAAAGCCCATCCCTTGCTTTTGCCGGGGAGATTGCAGGGGCCTGTCCTGGGGCGCACGCTGTTGATGCGAACGAGCGCGCTGGGGTTGAGCCTGAGAAGGCTGTCAGGAAGGTGGATTGTACCTACGCTTATTGTAAGCATAGGGAGCAGTCCTCCTTCCCCTGAAAAAGCGTCTACCTGTTGAGGTAGATGCTAAAGGCGCCCGTGGGAGAGTTTGTCGAGGGCGGTGTCCTGCTAGTGGAGCTGCTCTAACCACCTGCTCGACCTTCTCACCAAAAATATTATCCCCCCGGCAAGGAACATCTGCAAGCAGCTGCTGGGTCCGATTATCCAGGTCAGAGGCACGCAGCCATGAGAGTCTGCGCATCACTATACCTTGAGCAGTGGATCTAGATGCAACATCAAAAGAGTCGTAAGCACCCCTGGACAGAAATTTACGACACGCCTTCAGCTGCCTGGTGTGCTCCGGAGGGAGCTTATCCAGCAAGTCCGCCAGTTGCTTAACATTGTTCCACATGTGAATGCTCGTGTAGAGCTGGTAGGACGGAATTTTGGACACGAGCATAGAGGACTGGTAGCCTTCCTCCCAAAAGAGTCCAAAGTCCTACTTCTCGCCTCGGGGTGCGAGGCGAAATCTCTAGTACTTCGGGCTCTCTTGAGAGCGGAATCCACAACCGCAGAGTCGTGATGTAACTGCAAGCACCCTCATCAACTCAGGTTCTCCATGGATCCAATACTGGAACTCCGCTTATCTTAGGGATGGTGGATTAGATAATGGTTTCAATCCAATTCATCAGCAATGTCTCCTTAAAGACATTATGCAGAGGGGCAGTGGATGACTCCTTAGGTGGCGAAGGATAGTCAAGGACCTCGAGCATCTCAGTCCTGGGCTCATCCTCAGTTACCACAGGAAGGGAATACCCACAGAACATTTCCCGGACAAAGGAGGAGAAGGAAAGACTCTCCGATGGAGAAAACTTCCTCTCAGGTGAAGGAGTAGGATCAGAGGGAAGACCACATGACTCCTTGGAAGAGAAAATATCTGGGGTCTTCCCCTTCATCCCAGTTGGCATCCTCCTCGGTATCACTCAAGAGTTCTCGAACTACAGTCCGAAAACCGGGCCCGTCTCGACCCAGGAACCATGTCCCCTATGGCGATGACGAGAAGTCGACTCCCATGCCGGTGGCGATGAAGCTCCCTCCAACAACGTCGACGGGGAGTCGACCTGGGTGGCAGCCGAGGCCGATGCCGCAAGCGGTACCGGCATAGGGGACCTCACCACAGGCACAGAGCCAGCTGCCGCTTCCATCAACGGTACCACCGCTTCCATCATGGTACCGAGGGCGCAAGCACCCCCGTACCGGAACAGACTGATGCAGCAGCCCTTCCAGAAGACTGGGAAGAATGGCTCAAATGCTCTCCTCCAGTCGCTGTCGAGGAAGGCTGGTAGGGCCGGTACCGGAGTCGAAGTCAGAATCTGTGAAGGTCTGGGAGGCGGTACCCGGGCTGGTCCGAAGATCGATGCACCAGCACCTCTTGTATGGAGAGTGAGCGCTCCTCCCAGCGTCGACGCTTTTCGGGTGCCGAATCCTTCGATGCCCCAGAGCTCCCGGTACCATGTCTCGAGGGAGACCGGTGCCGATGCTATCTTTGCCTTCGCTCAAAGCACGTCACTGGCACTCCTCGTACTGATGAGGACGTGGAATCCACACGCTTCCTCGGGTTGGGTCCGACATTGGTCGTTCCTGGTGGCCTGCCCAGCAGGAGCCTTGAGAAGCAGGTGGAGACCCACTCGAACGGCTCACTACTCCCAGCTAAAGGTGAAGTTCAGACAGTCATTACCTGCGCTCCCGATGTCGATGCCATCCCCGGTGCCGATATCGATGCCGCTGACCTCAGTACCCGCTGTCGACGTCAAGGAATCAGTTGGAGCTCCGAAAAGACAGTCCTGTAGAGCTCTTCTTGACGCCTGTGTCCGCTTTCAAGCTCAGACACAACTGCAAGCGTCTGGGCGATGGTCGGCCCAAGGCACTGGATGCACCAGGAGTGCGGGTCAGTGCCCGAGATCCACCACTGGCACCGAGCACACTTCTTGAAGCCGCTGGGAGGCTTCGATGACATCAGCTGAAAAATTGCGCGGCGAAAATCAAACGGCTCGATGGGTGCCAAACCGAGGGCACAAAAAGGGAGAACCGCAGATTTGCGGCCCAAGAAGGTGCAAACGGAAACAAAAGAAAACTTACCAAGGGGCAAAAACTAAGAAAGAAAGAGGGTTTTTTTTTAAAAAACTGGAAATAAAAAGAGAAACAAAAGGCGACGAAACAAAAGAAAGCGATACAAAACTCGCGAAAGGCGCCTAAGTTTTTCCTGGGACCTGAGGGAGACCGACATGCAGCCACTCTCCACCGTTGAAAAGAAAAACTGAGGCAGGAACAGACGACCACGGGCGGGAAGATGGCCGCGCATGCGCGTTGTGTCCGTCCCGTGCTCTACTGGCTGTCGCAAAGGTTTTTGAAGATTTTGCTGGAAAATCTCCGTTCCTGGGGCCGCCGTGGACGCCGACCCACATGCGAGAACAAGCAGGCCTGCTCTGGGTTACCATATGGCTCCAGAAAAAGGAGGACGGATTGAGCCAGCCGGGTTTTACTTCCATTGCTTTGAAAGCAATGGAAGTAAAACTCGGCTGGCTCAATTACTTCCATTGAAAGCAATGGAAGTAAAACCCGGCTGGCTCAATCCGTCCTCCTTTTTCTGGAGCCATATGGTAAACCTGCTTGTCCTCGGAGAATCCCACAAACCACGTTCCCATGCAGGTCTCTACTTTCAACTGCACTGAGGCTGGCGTAGAGCCCCTGCACTCGGCATCAGCTTTCTGTCCCATCTGCTGAAATTACACGACCTGGTTGATCTAGTCCTGGCTTTACCCCATTGCAGGGACTTGCGATTCTGATTTCCCCATTGGATTTCCCTAAGAAAAGCCAGGTTACAAGTCCCTGCATGCATTGTGGTGAAGCCCAGGACTAGATCAACCCTGTCGAGCAAATGTGGATCTAGTTGCAACCCTACAGTGACTTAGCATAGCCATGAATTTTTAACAGGGGGTGCATCTCCACTCCCCCCTCCAGTAACTTAAAATCTCTGCTTCAGCCTAGCAGCGGCAGTAACATTTATAGGCTGCTGCGGCCTGCACCAGGACTTCCTCTCTGAACCATCCCGCCCCTTCTGATGCAACTTCCTGTTTGTGAAGGGCAGGATGGTTCAGAGAGGAATTCCTGGTGCAGGCCGCAGGCAACCTTTGAGTGCCACTGCCCCAGCGAAGACTGGAGCAGAGATGATTTTAACACATGAGCTGAGGGGGTGGGGCCGGGCAAGGTCTAACAGGGGGTGTGTGGCCCAACACACGCACCTTAAATAAATATGGCACTGGTGTTTTGTACCATACTTCATAAAAGGAAGTGAGCAGTGCTACTGTTTGTTCATAATTTGCCTGTATGGAATAATTCTTTTACTTGTATTTGCTCCCTGAGGAAAAAGGGAAGAAACTATATTTTGCATGTGAGCTTAGTTCAACAGAAAAGGGTTATCTTTTGTTAAGGCTCTGAACCAGGGGTGGGGGGGGGGGGGGCACATTTTGGCCTGCCTCCCTGCTGCTACCTCTCCCTGCCGCAACGCCACATACCTTGGCTGGCGGGGGTCCCCAACCCCCACCAGCTAAAGTGTTTCTCCAGCACTGCTCTCCTTACATTGCCTGCCCTTCTTCCCCTCATGCGCCCCCCCCCCCCCCCGTAGCTACGCCACTGCTCTGAACTCTGCATGGGGTTTTATTTGAGAAAGCTTCACCTATGGCTAAGCTACACTGATGTTCTGGGACTGAATGTAGGGCACTAGGCTTCAGACTGCAGATAAAACTCCCTTCACAGTATCAACCAGATCTAACCCAAATCCCTCAAGGCTAGCTCTTTCTGCCAGACGGAAGTCAAGACTAGTGACAACACAGCATAGCAAGTTCCATGAGACCTGAGTGCCCAGCACTGCTCAGACATAAAAGCAAAGCTGCCAAATTACCAGTTCCAGGTGGCAGACTTTAGCTAGTCCTGGATTTCTGATAGTCTCATTCTGTTGCATTATGGAACTTGCAGCACTGATTTGCAATAGATAGAATTAGGGACTACAAATCCCACACTTTTTTAGGATGCAAGTTCAAAAGCAGGACTGGCCAAAAAAATCTCCTTCCTGGAAATTTCATAATTGGGCAGCTATTGAGAAGAAGTGCCAGGTAAAAAGCACATCTGTCCTCCTGCCTAGGGTTACAGGAGTCTAGCAATTGTTGACACGATGCCCATTTCATCCTACCTTAAGGAGGACTATGGGTTTGGGGACTGGCAAATAAAACTGGAATATGGGACTTGTGTGCAAGTGCCTATCGACGCCCCTACATGGCACACCCATGAGTCTGAGTTTAAATTGTGTTACATAATCTGGAGTGCTGTCCAGGATTGGATGTGTAGTGTATAATCGGTGCCCTTGGGCCATATAGCTGTTTAACTGAAACAATACTGAAATGCCGGGGCACCACAAGGAAAATTAAACAAGCAAAGCCCTTTTTTTTTCTCTGAAAACAAATCCCCAGCTAGAACTGTATAACTGAGACCAGCCCAGAAGCAGATGTTGCCTGCACTTTTGACATATGGGTCTAACTGCTCATTTACTAGCATACTGATCAAACATATCAAATGCTGTGTAACCCAAGCAACACACACACACACACAACTACCCAGGCTTACGGGAACACAAGGAACATGTTGACCCTTTGTACCATTCTGCTTATGCATGGGTCACAATAGGTCACAATACCAGCAAGGTATGAAAGTATTCTAGTCCTAGCAAAAGAGAAGATTGGCTATTTTGGAAGGATATTCAGAAGAATGAAAGTATAACAGTACCACAGCTAGTGATCTGTACAGGAAGGGGCTGTATAAAAGGGAACAGATGGAAAGGGATAACTGCAGCTTGTTTAATCTTCAGTTCTCATGCTCCCAGATTTCTAATTTGAATAGTAAATATCAAAGGAGTTTGTGTGCTTTACTATTGAAGTAATAAAACTATGAATCCCGGAAAGCTTCAGAAAGAGTAAAAACAAGCAAAGAAACCCAAACCAGACAAAAATGTTCAGTGTTCCCAGTGTCCCTATGTTGGATAACACTGTCCACCACCTACATCAGTCTCACCAAAATCTGCCAGAATGGGTTGGGGTGGCAGAGGAAACAGTCACCAAGCCTTTGTAAGGCTCAGCTTGGGAAGGCAGCACGAGCTGCAGGACAGGAATCTCTAGTCAGGATGCTCTCAAGTGATTCTGGAGATCAAGGTACCATCTCTCTATGCTGTGGAATAGCTATCACAATAGCTGTTTAGGGCTAGTGAGAGAAATGGAGAATATTTAAAAATATTGTCTAATTTCTGGCCTGTCCCCAGTTCTGATCATAAGTTCCTTTCAGCCATTTTGGATGGCATGTGGATAATTAGTTTGGTTGGTTGGTTAGTTGGTAAACATCAGGTTGCTAATAAATCCATATTCTAAGGATGTAAAAAAATGGAAGCAGTGTAAAGAAAAGCTACGAGAATGGGTACTACTACTACTACTTAGCATTTCTATAGCGCTGCCTAGGGTTACGCAGCTGCTGTACAAGTTTAACATGGGGAAGGACAGTCCCTGCTCAAGAGAGCTTACAATCTAAAGGTTACAAACTATGTAGTCAGTGTAGATATCATGAATAGGGAAGGTGGCTAGGTGCCAAAAGCAAGGGAGAAGAGATGGGCTTTGAGTAAGGACTTGAAAATGGGCAGGCGTATGGGCTCGGGAAGTCTGTTCCAGGCATAAGGTGATGCGAGGCAGAAGGGGCGGAGTCTGGAGTTAGCGGTGGTGGAGAAGGGTACAGATAGAAGTGATTTGTCCTGAGAGTGGAGGTTACGGGTGGGAACATACGGGGAGAGGAGGGTAGAGAGGTAATGGGGGGCTGCAGATTGAGTGCACTTGAAGGTCAATAGGAGGAGCTTGAACTGTATACGGTAGCGGACTGGGAGCCAGTGAAGCGAACTTGAGGAGAGGGGTGATATGAGAGTATCGGTTCACGCGGTAGATAAGACGTGCGGCGGAATTTTGGACAGATTGAAGGGGGGATAGATGGTTAAGCGGGAGGCCAGCGAGAAGAAGGTTGCAATAGTCAAGACGAGAGGTAACGAGCGAGTGCACGAGGTTCGGGTGGTCTGTTCAGAGAGGAATGGGCTGAATTTTGCTAATATTATAGAGGAAGAAGCGACAGGTCTCAGCCAGCACCTGCAATATCAGCTTATGATATGCCTGAAAGTACGCACACACATTTTCACCACTTAAAATGATGGTGCAAATTACATTGGGGGGCATGTTACTAAGCTGCGATAAGCATGGATGCATTCTTACCGCAGGTTAAAAAGAACTACCATGGGACACGTGCAGTAGCTTTGCATGGGTGTGCGCTACCCACGTGCTAAAAATAGTTTTATATTTTAATGCTGGGGGCAGGTACTGGGGGCAGAGGTGAGGCATGTTCTGCACTAATTTTTAAGCGCCACTACATGGGGCCACACACTAACCGATTAGCACATGGCTAGTGGTGTGAGCCCTTTGGGCTTATTGTCAAAAGTGATCGCCGGCCATCTTCCGACATAAATCGGGAGATGGCCAGCGATCTCTCAAAAGCGGCGAAATCGGTATAATTGAAAGCTGCTTTTTTGACACCATCGCCACTTTCCTGTCGCCAAGCCAACGAAAGTTCAAGGGGGCGTGTCGGTAGGGTTACCATATGGCTCCAGAAAAAGGAGGACGGATTGAGCCAGCCGGGTTTTACTTCCATTGCTTTCAATGGAAGTAATTGAGCCAGCCGGGAAAGCAATGGAAGTAAAACCTGGCTGGCTCAATCCGTCCTCCTTTTTCTGGAGCCATATGGTAACCCTACGTGTCGGCAACGTAGTGAAGGCGGGACATGGGCATGGCTACCAGATGGCTGGCTTCAGCGCATAAAAAAAAGCGGCGTTAGATCAGTATTTCGCCGTTTTACCTCGGAGGCCTTTTATTTTCACGACCAAGCCTCAAAAAGGTGCCCAACTCACCAGATACCACCAGAGGGAATGGGGGATGACCTCCCCGAACTCCCCAGTGTCACCAACCCCCTCCCACACTAAAAAAATAAAACCTTTTTTGCCAGCCTGTATGCCAGCCTCAAATGTCATACCCAGCTCCCTGACAGCAGTATGCAGCAGTGGACTTCAGGCAGGCGGACCCAGGCCCATCCCCCCCTACCTGTTACACTTATGGTGGTAAGTGTTGAGCCCTCCAACCCCCCCCCCCCAAAACCCACATGTAGGTGCCCCCCTTCACCCATAAGGGCTATGGTAGTGGTGTAGAGTTGTGGGGAGTGGGTTTTGGGGGGGATTTGGGGGGGCTCAGCACCCGAGGTAAGGGAGCTATGCACCTGGGAGCTATTTGTATATTTTTTGTTAATTTTTAGAAGTGCCCCCTAGCAGGGCCGGTCTTAGCAAGTGCGGGGCCCTGTGCAGACCAAGTTGGTGGGGCCCCATCCTAGCCCCGCCCCCACCCTAGCTCCACCCCCTTGATAAGATTATTCAATTTTTAGAATTTTTTTAATGACATTTCAAATAAAGACAAATGAAGCTAAACTTGTACAGAAAAACTGATTGAAATAATGAGCACAATGCTATCACGAACCCCCCCCCCCCCCAGAAATTATTCAGTTCAAGTCCACTACAATTAGTTCCAATTCTCATAACAAAGGAGACTAAAGGAAAAATATTAAGAAAAGATCCAGAACTTTCAAATTCCCCTATTACTCTGTAACCCATCAAACCAGAGAGGCAACACAGAGATCCCCAACCCTAAGTAGCCAAAAAAGATGTAAGTAAGTGCATAGGTTCCCATTAAAGACAAAACCACAACACATTTACAGTAACAAATGTTTTCATAAATCAGCTATATTAGAGATAGACTTTTATTTAAATTTAGATATTAGATATGTATCATATGACAAAGAATAAAGTGGTTGCTCAATGCATATACTAACCACAATTGCTCAACTGCAAAACACTATGCACAAATTTGTGCAAAAACACACTCAGAACCTTACTGTACCATAAATATTACACTGGGAAGACCTAATACACCAATATACCACCATACGGAAAATGCAGACCGTCAACAATATGAAACAAGGGATCATAATATCACAATTCTCATTTAGAGCCACAAAACACCCTTTTAGGGTAGATAGTGTTCACAATGAGTTCTTTTTATTAACGACCATATGTAGATCCTTCAAGAGGTAGTGTGTCATGATTTAGGCTCTACACCCTTTCTGATGTTTTGGTGCCACTGCAAAATACTATACACAAACTTGTGCAAAAACACACTTATAACCTTACCAAACCATAAAAGCACTAATTCCAAGGACAGGACGAGCTACAACCTTATGCGTGGAAAGGCAGCACTGTAATTTACACCAGGCTCTAAAATACCAGTACACAACCTAGTGAAAAAAACAAAACAAAAAGGGCTGCAAATACTACACACTAGCAGAATACTGCACCTTGATCACACATGACACAACAGATATGAAGGCAAAATACTGAACTGTGGAAAGTTACCTCAAGAAGTCAGACTCAGCATGCAGCAATACTACAAAAATTGAAACTTACATGCAAAATATCACAGATGCACATTTCCAAAAGCTGACATATTCCAATTAATAAATTCTGAATAAAATACTTTTTTCTACCTTTGTTGTCTGATCATTTAGTTTTTCTATTCGCTTTGGTCCCAGTGTCTTCTATTTTATGCAGTGTCTTCTTTCCATTTGATATCTTTTCTCTCAACATGTCCCCATCCTCCTGTGTCCTTATGTGTCCTGTCTACCATCTGTAGCCCTGTCCCTATCCTTTCTCCAGTTTCAGCATCTGCCTTATCAATAGAAATCAAACAAAATAAAACATGGAAAAGAAAATAAGATGATACCTTTTTTATTGGACATAACTTAATACATTTCTTGATTAGCTTTCGAAGGTTGCCCTTCTTCATCAGTTCGGAAAAAAGAAGGGTAACCTTAGAAAGCTAATCAAGAAATGTATTAAGTTATGTCCAATAAAAAATGTATCATCATATTTTCTTTTCCATGTTTTATTTTGTTTGATTTCTATTGATAACCTTAAGAGTGGACTAACACGGCTACCACACTCCTCTACTTAAGATGGAAGATACAGCATCTGCCTTCAAAGAGTTCCGATCCAGCCCTTAAATTCAGCAATTTACCCTCCATCCATATCCAGCATTTCTCCTCACTCTCCTCCATCCATGTGCATCTACTTTTCTCCCCTCCCCTACATCCATGTCCAGCATTTCTCCTCTCTCCCTTCCCCTCCATCCATGTGCATCTCCTTCGTCTTTCCTTCCCTCCATTCCTGCCCAACATTTATCCTCTCTTCCCTGCCTTGCACTCCATCTATGTCCAGATTTCTCCTCTTCCCTCCCCTCCATCAATGTGCATCTCCTTCCAGTCTTCCCTCCCCTCCATCCACCCATGTCCAGCAACCCTCCTCTCCCCCCTGCCCTCCCCTCCATCCACCCATGTCCAGCAACCTTCCTCTCCCCCCTGCCCTCCCCATCATCCACCCATGTCCAGCAACCCTCCCCTCCACCCATAGCCAGCAACCCTCCTCCTCTCCCCTCCATCCACCCATGTCCAGCAACCCTCCTCTCCCCCCTGCCCGCCCCACCATCCATCCATACCCAGCGACTCTCTTCTCCCCTGCCCCCTCCTCCAGCCATCCATACCCAGCTCTTGGGCAGCTTTCTCCCCCTCCGGGTCCTGTCTCTTCCGCCTGCTCTCACCCATCCAACAACCCTCCTCTCCCCCTGCCCTCCCCTTCAACCACCCATGTCCAGCAACCCTCCTCTCCCCCCCGCCCTCCCCTTCATCCACCCGTGTCCAGCAACCCTCCCCTCCCCTTCATCCACCCATGTCCAGCAACCCTTCTCGTCCCCTCATGGCCAGCAACCCTCCTCCCCTCCATCCACCCATGGCCAGCAACCCTCCTCTCCCCCCTGCCCGCCCCACCATCCATCCATACCCAGCGACTCTCTTCTCCCCTGCCCCCCCCCCCAGCCATCCATACCCAGCTCTTGGGCAGCTTTCTCCCCCTCCTCCTCCGGATCCTGTCTCTTCCGCCCGTTCTCACCCATCCGCTCGTTTTTAAAGTCCTGAGGCGTTCTCCTTCTGACACCGGCGATTCACATAGCCTGCCTTCTACCAGCGTCAGAGCCTCTCCTCAGATACGTCCCGCCTCCTCTAATGCAACTGTCTTCTGCAGAGGTGGGACGCGTCTGAGGGAGAGGCCCCGCCCCGACGCTGGCAGAAGGCTTGCTATGTGAATCGCCGGTGTCAGACTCAGAGGGAGAATGCCTCAGGGCTTTAAAAATGAGCGATCATGCGGGTGGGCGCAAGTGGGGGAAGGTGCAAGACTCGCGCGGGAGGGGAGGAGGCAGAGAAAGGTATTCTCACTGCAGGCATTAAGGCAGACTTGAGGCGCGCTGCGCGAGGCCCTATGCGGTCGCCTCGGCCTAAGACCGGCCCTGCCCCCTAGGGTGCCCGGTTGGTGTCCTGGCATGTCAGGGGGACCAGTGCACTACAAATGATGGCTCCTCCCATGACCAATGCCTTGGATTTCGCCGGCATTTTGTTCCATTATCGCTGAAAAACAAAACTGGCCATCTCAAACCCGGCGAACTCTGGCATTTGGCCGGGCCAAACCGTATTATCAAAAGAAAAGATGGCCGGCCATCTTTTTTGATTATATGGTTCGGCCAGCTGTTTGTGGCGCCGCAAAAATAGATCGCCAGCTATCTATTTCGCCAGCGCCATTCAATTATTCCCCTCCTTATGGCCTAGAAAATAGGTGTAAGTGCTCATGCACTAATGGGAAAATTAGGGGCCCTTTTACAGAGCGGCAGTAAGCCCACTTGGGCTTACCGCTCGCTCTTCCGGGACTACCGCTGGCCCCAAGCGCACACCATTTTCAGGGGAAAAAGAAAACCCCTCAAAATGGCTTGCATGGCGGTAACCCAGCAGTAATCAGGCATCACTACACGCTGCCCTTTACTGCCAGGTTAGCACAGGAGCCCTTATCGTCACTTCAATGGGTGGTGGTAAGGGCTCCCCGCCACATGGCCATATGTTTGGGGGCTCTTTTACCCACTGCGGTAAAAAGGGCCCTGGTACATGGGAAAAACGGCCCCCACCGTTAGCGCAGGCTCCCTTTTCCTGCAGCTTGGTAAAAGGACCCCTTAGTACATAGCTGTTATCGGCAAACTAGAAAAATCAGCCATTTCCCAGCATCTGTAAAAGTGGCCTTAGTACGCAGTAAAGACCCACACCAGGAATGGCACAGGCCACATTTTGGTGCTGCTTAGTAAAAGGGCCCCTAGGGTTGTGCACTTTGCTTTGTTTCATCTCATTTCAAGGTAGTTTTTGCTTGTTCTGTTTAGACAATATTTTGCCCAACACAGCATCTGCAATTAAGAGTTCTTGGACGCAGTGCTGTAGATTGGTTTGCCTGGCTCCTCCAACCAAAAAAGGTGTTTCGCTGCCACCGTTTGTTTCATTTTAATGTTAATATGTGCTAAAGGCATTTGGTGCATGCTATTTGCAATTGCAAATGGAGAACATTAAAATGGAAAGTGTAATGAAATTTTTAAAAATCTAATTTTGTTAGTGACTTTATGAAGCAGCCAATTTCATTGTGCTTTTCATTGCATCTGTACAGTCTGCTACACATTACATTTTTTTAAACTGTAGGAGCAGATTTTCAAAAGGTGGGTGTCAAGCAGTTAAGGGGATAATTTTAAAAGCAATTACATGCATACAGCAGAGCTTTATAAACAGAAATGGCTTTGTTTTTAAAGTTCTTGGACCTGATGCAGTAAAACTACACCATTTCACACTTTTTACTTGCAGTGAACAAACCTGTTATTGAAGACAGATTTAATGTAGGTTTGGCTTCATACTCGTACTACAATTTTTCAAAATGTATGCGTACTAAATAAGCAAGTGTAAATATATGCAGGTACTTTACATAGAATAATTTTCAAAGGGAATGTGCAGATCCTTCCTCAGGAAATTTGTGTAATGGTATGCATACTAGCTTTTCAAGTTAAGAGGCCTGTTCCAGAGTTACCCTCTGAATCTTGCAATTTTTGCACCTTGCAGGAGGCAGGGGACATTTTTAAATTGAGCCAGTTAAGAGAACAGAACCAGACACATGATTAGGCTGGGGAACAGAACTTAACTGGTTTGCACTTTGCACTGAGATTCTGTCCTAGGAAAATTTCCCCTCTGTGTATTAGAGGTAGCAATTGGTTGTATGATGCTGAGGGACGAGAATAAGAGAGAGTTAGATAGTTGTGAAAACTTGTTGAGGAAACCACTAGTTCATTATGTTCCTTATCAATATCTGAACCCTTTGAATGTTAGTTCAGCCCTGCTGTATGATGCTGTTGACTGTGCTCTATGTAATTACTTGATTATCTTCCCCTCTGCCTTCCATGATATGAGAATTAACTCAACAGGTGTATGTTCTATTTCACCTGGGCTCTATCAGGTCGTTAAGGAATCCTGCTTTCTGGTGGGCCTGGTGGGTTAAAGTCAAAACCAGTAAGAGATATTTCTAGAACTGGGTGCTCATTGATACTTAAATAACGGTTCAGAATCCAGGATTCTGACTGTCCACTACAGCTGCCACATGACTATAACATAAACTATCAGGTTCATTTTCGAAAGAGATGGACGTCCATCTTCCGACATAAATCGGTACTTGGACGTCCATCTCTCAGAGACGTCCAAATCGGTATAATCAAAACCCGATTTTGGACGTCTCTAACTGAAGTCCATTGCAAGGACATCCAAATTTCAAGGGAGCACATCAGAGGCGTGGTAAAGGCGGAACTTGGGCGTTCCTAAGACTTGGATGTCTTTGACCCATAATCGAAAAAAGCAGAGACGTCCATAACTACAACTTGGACGTTTTCACCCGGACCTGTTTTTATTACGAATAAGACACAAAAAGGTGCCCGGAATGACCAGATGACCACTGGAGGGAATCAGGGATGACCTCCCCTTACTTCCCCAGTGGTCACTAACCCCCTCCCACCCTCAAAAAACATTATTAAAAATATTACTTGCCAGCCTCAGATGTCATACTCAGGTTTATGACAGTGCATGCAGGTCCCTGGAGCAGTTTTAGTGGGTGCAGTGCACTTCAGACAGGTGGACCCAGGCCCATACCCCCCCTACCTGTTACATTTGTTGAGGAAACAGTGAGCCCTCCAAAACCCACCAGAAACCCTCTGTACCCACATCTAGGTGCCCCCCTTCACCCGTAAAGGCTATGGTAGTGGTGTACAATTGGGGGTTGTGGGTTTTGGGGGGGCTCAGCACACAAGGTAAGGGAGCTATGTACCTTGGAGCATTTTATGAAGTCCACTGCAGTGCCCCCTAGGGTGCCCAATTGCTGTCCTGGCATGTCAGGAGGACCAGTGCACTAGAAATGCTGGTTTCTCCAACATCCAAAAGGCTTGCATTTGGACGTTTTTGGTTTCAAAAACTGCTGAAACTCAAAGACGTCCACATCTAAGGCCGTCCTTGGTATTTTCGAAACGAAAGATGGACATCCATCTTTTTTCGAAAATGAGCTTTTCCCCGCCTCCAGATTTGGACGTTTTACAAAGATGTCTAAGTCTCAACTTACATGTTTCTTTTGAAAATGCCCCTCCACACTTCTCTTAGGCTGACATATGAACATTGCTAACTAAACGCAGATATTTCAAAATGACTGTAGTCACAGTGATGCTAAACAAATCAGCAAACTGACAGGAGGAGGCAAGTTTCCTCTATTAAATCCACTTTTCTGCATCCCACATTCCAAAGAGGAAAAGCTGGGGGCCTTATTACAGCTGCCAGTCCTAGGGTTGCATCAGTTTTTCATCTTTCATTCATGGTAACTGGAAAATGCTCTCATGGTTAAAACTTAATCCCTCCGCCCTCTTTTTTTACCCCTTTGCAAGCCCTTCCTGACCAGATAGCAGGGCAGTCAGTGGACAAAAGAGTAGCCAAGGCAAGAGTTGCTCTCTTCCCCTTTGTGTTTGCATGCTTACAGATTCACAGACTGACTCAGAAAAGCAGTATGACACCCCACTTACCCACACCTTGAAACAGGATGCTAGATGGTATCAAGAACCCCTGTTAGCCCAGAGCCTAGACAGAAAAGGCAATGGAGCCAAGGAATTGATTCACTGAACTCCTGAAGTCCTCTGGCTTTAGTGCTGCTGTTGGCAGTGTAATAAAGTAATTTTAACTGATATGCAGGGTGGCATTGTCAACCACTGACATATCTAAACACCAAAGCGACACTCAGCAAGAGTAATGGAAGCGCAAGGTTTCTTCTTATCCTCTGCCCCCTGTGACATAACTCTTTCAGATGATTCCAGAACTTTGTACTCAATGACATCACAAATGCACTCTGTCACTACTGTTCTCCATGGACAGTATGGATCATTGAACACAAAACTGGTTGCATTATACAGTGATAGAACCAAGTGGAATGTTTTGTGTTCTTACACAGGCATTCCCATCCTTCCACGTACTGCAACATAAGTTTCAGTCATACCTTTTCCATGGTAGCAGCTGTATGTCAATGGATTTGTCCAGTTAGTGTGTTTTCCTGAATAAATCTATTTGTTGTCTTACCTTCAGTTTTGCAGACAAATGCGTCATCACGCCTGACAAAAATACAGGTTTCAAATATTGCTCAAAACATAAAAGGGAAATGTCTGTCACAGGTTCACATGAATAATGTGTCAGCTATATGGGGCTCTCTCATAAGACCAGTGCCTGTCCAGCCTGTGCACAGTGTTGCTCTGGGCTGGAAAAATCAGAGAGCTAATCAGAGATTATTTGGACAATAAAAATAAAGCCCTGAAACTCGTAAATGTAATTTGATTGGTGGGAATGTTTACACTGATAGCTCAATTGAGCCAGCCGGGTTTTACTTCCATTGCTTTCAATGGAAAGCAATGGAAGTAAAACCCGGCTAGCTCAATCCGTCCTCCTTTTTCTGGAGCCATATGGTAACCCTACCTGAAGCGCTGACTGTAATGAGTGTACTACTGATGGTGAGTCTTGATACAACCTACTGTATCGGCCTCAGCTCACCTCTGCTTCCCTGACATAGCATCATGAAGTATTGAATGGAACTGTCCCGTATACCTTATGCGTCACTGCAGCTGAGTCATGTCTCACCAAAGCACTGAGGAGTAGAATCAAATGACATTAGAAGTTCCACCCCAGACTGCCATCGGCGCCAATTAAGAAGCAAACCCAGTTGACTCCAAAAAAAGCAAGACATGATGCCTTTGCATGCATAGCTCACTCTTCCTTACTGCAGAGTAGACTGCATGGAACCGACACACTTACTCCTCTGCTTAACAGAGTTACAGAAAAGGAGATGATGTCATCGGCACTGAGACAAAATGTTTCTGTTCACAGGTGCAGCTGCTGTCCTTCAAGGCACGGCACACTAACAGGAGCACTCATTAACATTTCAGATCACTATCATGAGATGGTCAATGAATGTAAAAGAAAATCTCATAGTTACTCCTCCCTCCTATCTCATCACATAGAGAACGATCTTCAACTTGATTACCATCACAACTGCACCCACTCATGGTAGAGCACTGGAGAGAATTTCTTAGGGAGAAATATGGATCAGATCACTCAAGATTGCCTTTCCACAGAAATATGTTTCACCAGAATGCCATCATGTAACTCGCTTATCCCCTGGTCAGTGCTCCTTGTTGGTTTACACATCTCTATCAATGCAAGTGGAAGCTTTTTCAGATTTAGATATGGATTCCTCCAGGAGTAACCGTTTCCAAAGAAAATACAAGATCTCCTTCATCTATTGTACAGGATTTTGGAGAATGCATGAAGAATTTAATAAGAGCTGTGCATGATTTTTATGACATTGCAATTAAGAGAACAGCTATTCATGACTCTGCAAGAAGAATGGCATGGTTGAAAGCTTCAGACCTCAAGGAGGATGTCCACAATAGGACTGCAGATGCTTCTTGTTCAGGGGAGAATTTGTTTGGGGAAAGAATGGAAAAAAAAAAAGAGTTTCTTTGATAAAGAATGACTGCTCCACCATACAAACCTTGTTAGCAGACAACATTGACCAATAGAATTCTTCTTCTTGAAATAACTATTCTTATTCTTATAAGAAGTGTTACTATACATATAGAAAGTACCAGCAAAACAATCAATCTTACTCAAAACAGATATCGCAACATTCATCTAGATATCGCCTGCAGCAGACCTCAAAGGATAGAAAATCGCAAAGATCTTCTCAACCTCAGCAGGCAAAGACAAATCCTGTTTTTTTTACAACAGTTCCATTCTACATATACTAAGGGGAGGCAGGCTGGCCAGTTTTCTTGACAGTTGGAAATGCGTAACTACCGCCAAGTGGATAATCAGTATTATCAAACATGGATACTATTTGAAATTTTTCTCTCCATTCCTCCTTTCAGAACAGTTTCATCTCCTCCTCTTCCAATAGATCAGTTGGAGCTGTTGCAATCAGAGTTCATGTTTCTTTTATCAAGCACAAGCCATAGAGGAGCCTCAGTTAAGGGTTTTACTTCAAATATATTCTCATCCCCAAGAAATCAAGAGGAATGAGACCAATCTTAGATCTCTATTGTCTGAACAAATTTATCCAGAAAGAAACATTCAAATTGAACGCTGTCTAGTTACCATTCTTCCACTGATAAAGAAGATCAGCAGGCTAGTGCTGTTGAACTTGAAAGATGCCTAGACATCCAAATTCATTCTCAACACTGGAAGGTTTTGCGTTTCAAATGTCAAGAGAAACACTATCAGAACAAAGTCCTGCCATTTGGTCTCTCTTCAGCACCAAGAGTCTTCACAAAATGTGTAGTGGCAGCCCACATTCACAAGCAAGGAATAATAGTTTTTCCTTACTTAGATGATTTTTTTTATTTTTATTAATTTTACATTATCATTTATGCATATACATAAAATCAGAAATACGGAAAAAAGAGAATTCAATATTACATCACTCAAGAAATTAAAAAGGAAAAAGACAAATGTTTTCCTTCCTTTTTTTTCCTAAATTATTAGACGACAACACTGGATCCAAGATCAAAGAAATATTATTTAAGGAATTAATTAAACTAATAGACAAAGGCAGAAGGATTCTTTTTGAGCGCAGCCGATCTCAGCTTATGATTCAAGGCATGAATCTCTACTCTTTACCAATAATAAATTCCTGAAGCTTCTCAGGCTTAAAGAAAATATAATTCTGAGAATTAAATCATACTACACATCTACAGGGATATTTAAGAAGGAAGGAGCCTCCAATACTAATCAGCCTAGGCTTCAAAGTTAAAAACGCCTTCCTCCTTTTTTGAGTATCCCTGGACAAGTCAGGAAATATTTGAATTTTTGCGCCTAAGAATTCTTCATTTATATTACGAAAGTACAACTTAAAAACATTGTTACGGTCTAGCTCAAATGCGAAGGACACCAACAAAGTAGTTCTCTCAGTTATTATTTCAAGTGAATCCTGGAGAAATTCTGTTAAGTTCATTTGTGGGGTTTCCCCCACAGCTGAACGGATTCCAGTTATATATTGAATTTTAGTTATTGGTGGTATATTTTCCTCCGGAATATGCAAAACCTCTTTCAAATATTTCTTAAACATCTCCAGTGGGGCAATTAATGGAGATTTTGGAAAGTTCAGTATCCGCAAATTATTCTTACGAAGCTGGTTCTCTAAATGTTCAAATTTTCTATTCTGAATATTTTTTTCCTTGGAAACTAAAGCAGTAAAAGTTTTAAGAGTTTGTACCTCACTGTCCAAAGTCTCCATTTTGGTGTCCTGGGCTTCAAGCTTGGCCTTGAAATTCTCCTGCACCGTTTTTATCTCCATTAGTTCCACTTGTGTTTTCGCTGAAATTCTTTCCAGAGTAGCGTTCATGCTTTGAATGGCTTCCCATACCATCTCTAGGGTGACCACAGCCGTTCTATTTCGTTCTCCGATAATTCCTGTAGGTGACTCCTGCAACGGCAGACTCACGGACCGAAGTCCTGACTGCCCTGATGTCTCCGCTGGAGAAGAAGTTGCGACGGGGCCTCCTACCACAGCCCCAGGGGCTAAACCATCTCCGGAGCCCTCATGACGCTGTTCCTCCGACGCCGCTTTCCCACCTACAGGTCTCGGAGGAGCTGTGTAAGGGGGAGGACTCAAAGAGACTCCCTCCAAGCTGTGCTCCGGCAGAAGCGTCGGAGGCGTCGAAGCACTCATCAAGGATCCCGGCGTGCGCACCACAATCACGTCCAATGTTCCCTGCCGCATGGTGGAAGATTCTCCCTGTCTCGAGGAGGTGAGCACAAGGGATTTCCCCTTTCTTTTCCCCATACTGGGTGCTAGAGAGGTCCAATGCTAAGGGAATCACTTGGCGTTCAGGAGGTGTACGCTCGCACATCCGCCTCAGACGCCATCTTGGATCCTTACTTAGATGATTAGCTAATTGTAGTGTCTTCAACGGTGCCATTGAATTCAACTATTCAAACTCTAAATCACATCTTGACCCAACTCAAACCGTACAGTTTATAGGAGCAGTAATTCATACAAACATGGCTTCAGCTGTACTTCTGATAGACAAACATGATTTTATCAATAATCTAACCTGATTATGAAATCCAGTACTACAGTACAATAATATATTACTAGGCCATGTAGTTATGATACAAGTTATCCCTCTAGCTCAAATGCATACGAGTCACATACAACGGTACCTGAAACTTTGATAGCATCCAAGTTTATTAAAATTTAATATACTGCTCAAGAAATGCCTAGGTGGTTTACAATACTAAAAATTAAAAGTAAGAAAGAATGTCAATAATTGACGGAAAGAAAAACTAAAAAGCAAACAAATCTTTACAACCCATCATCTTAAAAAAACATCACATACAATCATATATAGCAGATCCCAGGGCTTCCGTAAGACAGTCCCAAAGACAGCAAACTGAGAAGGTAAATCAAGGGCCGAAGGCTACTAAAAATAGAAAGGCCTTCAATTCTCTCTTAAAAATAGATACGGACTCTTCCTGCCTGATATTTACTGGCAAGGTATTCCAAAGCCTAGGTCCCGAGACAGAACGATTTACAACTAAGAGAATGTTGTGCTATCCCTCGAAGAGAAGGAACCATTAAAAGATTTAAAGAAGATGACCTAAGGGTCAAAACAGGGACATAATTAATCAAAAGATTCAAAAGATATTGTGGACTACTAGTGGTTAAAACCAAAAAAAGGGGTCTTAAATGTTGTAGCTTCATTGCATGCCCCCTAGTATTTTTGGAAAGTGTAAACAAGTAATTCATGTCTACCGGTTCCACTTATTTTATAGACCTCTATCATATCTCCACTTGCCCATCTTTTTCTCCAAGCTGAAGAGCCCTAGCCACTTTAGCTTTTCCTCATAGGGAAGTCGTCTCATCCCCTTTATCGTTTTCGTTGACCTTCTCTGTACCTTTTCTAATTCCACTACATCTTTTTGAGATGTGGTGACCAGAATTGAACACAATATTTGAGGTACGGTCACACCATGGAGTGATACAAAGGCATAACGTCCTTTTTTTTGTTTTCCATTCCTTTCCTAATATCACCTAACATTCTATTTGCTTTCTTAGCTGCTGCCGCACACTGAGCAGAGGGTTTCAACGTATCATCAACGATGACGCCTAGATCCCTTTCCTGGTCAGCAACTCCTAATGTGGAACCTTGCATTACATAGCTATATTTCGGGTTCTTCTTTCCCACATGCATCACTTTGCACTAGCTCACATTAAACGTCATCTGCCATTTAGATGACCAGTCTACCAGTCTCGTAAGGTTCTCTTGTAATTTTTCACATTCCTCTTGTGATTTAACAACTTTGAATAACATTGTGTCGTCAACAAATTTAATTACCTTACTAGTTACTCCCATCTCTAAATCATTTATAAATATGTTAAAAAGCAGACCCCTGGGAAACCCTACTATCTACCCTTCTCCATTGAGAATACTGACCATTTAACCCTACTCTCAGTTTTCTATCTTTTAACAAGTTTTTAATCCATAATAGGCCACTACCTCCCAAAAGAGATTTTGATGTATGTCCCCACTTGTGTTAGGGACCATAGAAGCTCAGTTTTACTTGGGTTCAGGCAAAGTTTGTTGCAGGGGCGTAGCCACGGGTGGGCCTGGACGGGCCCAGGCCCACCCATTTTCCCTCCAGGCCCGCCCATCCTTCGTACGCTGTCGCTGCCCTTTTGTCCGGCGGTGGCAGCGTTCAGCGTTTACTTCCTGTACTGTGTTCTCCCCAGGCTCCGCTGCATCATCCCAGTGGAATCCTTTTCGGGCCGTCGCGCTGCGCTGCCATACACACAGGCAGCTTCACTCCTCCCCCACCGCGATCATCCGGCCCTAACAGAAAGTGCATCAGAGAGGGCCAGAATGGATGCGGCGGGGGAGGAGCGAAGCTGCCTATGTGTATGGCAGCGCAGTGCGACGGCCGAAAAGGAAAAGGATTCCACTTGCAGGGACGATGCAGCGGAGCCTGGGGAGAAGTCAGGGCAGGAAGGAAACGCTGAACGCTGCCTCCGCGGGACAAAAGGGCAGCGACAGCGCTGGAAGGATGTGGATTCGCTGGCCTGGGGGGGGGGAAGTGGCTGAGCTGCTGGGACATAGGAGGGAGAGGAGGAACAGACTTAAGGGAAGGAAGAGAGAGCTGCTGGGACATGGGAGGGAGAGGAAGAAGGGACTGAAGGGAAGGGAGAAGCTGCTGGGACATGGGAGGGAGAGGAAGAAGGGACTGGAGGGAAGGGAGAAGCTGCTGGGACATGGGAGGGAGAGGAAGAAGGGACTGGAGGGAAGGGAAAAGCTGCTGGGACATGGGAGGGAGAGGAAGAAGGGACTGGAAGGAAGGAAGAAGCTGCTGGGACATGGGAGGGAGAGGATGAATGGACTGGAGGGAAGGGCGAGAGCGTCTGGGACATGGGAGGAAGAGGAAGAAGGGACTGACGGGAAGGGAGAGCTGCTGGGATATGGGAGGGACTGGCGGGAAGGGAGAGAGCTACTGGACATGGGAGGGAGAGGAGGAAGGGACTGGAGAGCTGCTGGACAAGGGAGGAAGAAGGGACTAGAGGGAAGGGAGAGAGCTGCTGGACATGGGATGGAGAGGAGGAGGGGATTGGATGGAAGGGAGAGGGCTGCTGGACATGGGAGGGAGAGGAGGAAGGGGCTGGAGAGCTGCTGGACAAGGAAGGAAGAGGAAGAAGGGACTAGAGGGAAGAGAGCTGCTGGACATGGGAGGATAGGGAGAGAAAGAGGGGAGATGGATGAAAGGATGCAGAGAGAAAGGGGAGAAACTAGAAGGATGTGGAGAGAGGGAGGAGACTGAACAGAAAAGGGTAGAGAGATAGGCACTGGATAGAAGGAGAGGGGAGATAGAGACACTAGATGGAAGGATCAGGAGAGAGGGTAGATGAGTGGAAGGATAAGGAGAGAAAGAGGGAAGACACTGGATGGAAGGGTAGGGAGAAAAAGGAGACGCTGGATGCAAAAGAAAGAGGGGAGAGAAAGAGGGGAGCTGCTGGATGGAAAGAGGGAGAGGACAGAGTAGGGAAAGACTGGAGAATAAGAGGAAGGGGCATGTGGCGAACAAGGGTGAGGAAAAGATGAAAAGCCATAGGTGATGAATGGACAGGAAACCCTGGCAAGAGAAAGACGAAGGAAAGCGGAATCTAGAGACTGGGAGCAACACAATGAGAAAAAGTAAATGGCCATACAACAAAGGTAAAGAAAATAATTTTATTTTTAATTTAGGATAAAGTAATATGGTACCTGTGTTAATAAAGTTTCAAAGACCAATACTTCCTTCCTTAGGTCAGGAGAGGATACCGTAACAGCATTATACTGACCTGAGGCAGGAGGTTTTGGCCTCTGAAAGCTCACTGAAAAGTGTGACTAAATTTTGCTGGGGGAGGGGGGTAGAGAGAAAATTTTGTGCCCACCCACTTTGGGTTCAGACCCACCCAAAATTGGCAGTCTGGCTACGCCACTGGTTTGTTGTTTTTAGCCCATTCCTGAAAGCGAAAGCTACATACCTGTCGAGGGTATTCTCCGAGGACAGCAGGCTGATTGTTCTCACTGATGGGTGACGTCCAACGACAGCCCAGGATCGGAAAATCTTCCCTAGCAACAAATGTTTGCTAGCCTCACGCTCCCGTGCGCACCGCGCATGTGCGGGCCGTCTTCCCGCCTGAACGCGAGCGTGCTCATCAGTCCCGTACAGAGCTAAGACAAGGGAAGACACAACTCCGAAGGGGAGGTGGACGGGATTGTGAGAACAATCAGCCTGCTGTCCTCGGAGAATACTCTCTACAGGTATGTAGCTTTCGCTTTCTCCGAGGACAAACAGGCTGCTTGTTCTCATTGATGGGGTATCCCTAGCCCCCAGGCTCACTCAAAACAATAAACATGGTCAATTGGGCCTCGCAACGGCGAGGACATAACTGAGATTGACCTAACAAGTTAACAACTAACAGAGAATGCAGCCTGGAACAGAATAAAAATGGGCCTAGGGGGGAGGAGTTGGATTCTAAACTCCAAACAGGTTCTGTAACACCGACTGCCCAAACCGACTGTCGCATCGGGTATCCTGCTGAAGGCAGTAATGAGATGTGAATGTGTGGACAGATGACCACGTTGCAGCCTTGCAAATCTCTTCAATAGTGGCTGACTTCAAGTGGGCCACTGACGCAGCCATGGCTCTAACATTATGAGCCGTGACATGACCCTCAAGAGTCAGCCCAGCCTGGGCGTAAGTGAAGGAAATGCAATCTGCTAGCCAATTAGATATGGTGCGTTTCCCTACAGCCACACCCCTCTTGTTGGGATCAAAAGAAACAAATAATTGGGCGGACTGTCTGTGGGGGCTCGTCCGCTCCAGAGAGAAGGCCAATGCTCTTTTGCAGTCCAATGTGTTCAGTTGACGCTCAGCAGGGCGGGTATGAGGATGGGGAAAGAATGTTGGCAAGACAATTGACTGGTTCAGATGGAACTCCAACACCACCTTTGGCAATAACTTAGGGTGAGTGCGAAGGACTACTCTGTTATGATGAAATTTGGTATAAGGAGCATGAGCTACTAAGGCTTGAAGCTCACTGACTCTGCAAGCTGAAGTAACTGCCACCAAGAAAATGACCTTCCAGGTGAAGTACTTCAGATGGCAGGAATGCAGAGGCTCGAAAGGAGGTTTCATCAGCTGGGTGAGAACGACGTTGAGATCCCATGACACAGTAGGAGGTTTGATAGGGGGCTTTGACAAAAGCAAACCTCTCATAAAGCGAACAACTAAAGGCTGTCCAGAGATAGGCTTACCCTCTACACGGTAATGATAAGCACTGATAGCACTAAGATGAACCCTTACGGAGTTGGTCTTAAGACCAGACTTGGATAAGTGTAGAAGGTATTCAAGCAGGGTCTGTGTAGGACAAGAGCGAGGATCTAGGGCCTTGCTGTCACACCAGACGGTAAACCTCCTCCATAGAAAGAAGTAACTCTTTTTAGTGGAATCTTTCCTGGAAGCAAGCAAGACTCGGGAGACACCCTCAGAGAGACCCAAGGAGGCAAAGTCTACGCTCTCAACATCCAAGCCGTGAGGGCCAGGGACTGGAGGTTGGGATACAGAAGCGCCCCCTCGTTCTGAGGGTTGGAAAAACACTCCAATCTCCACGGTTCTTCGGAGGACAACTCCAGAAGAAGAGGGAACCAGATCTCACGGCGCCAGAAAGGACCAATCAGAATCATGGTTCCGCGGTCTTGCTTGAGTTTCAGCAAAGTCTTCCCCACCAAAGGTATGGGAGGATACACGTACAGGAGGCCCTCCCCCCAATGAAGGAGAAATAGAATCCCAGCCCTTCTTGCCCCGGTGGCACGGGCTCGACCTCACTGGCGCTGAGAAGGGCGGAGAGTTCCTCTGCAAGTATCTGCTTTTTTTTTTTTTTTACATTGTACCCCACACTTTCCCACTCATGACAGGCTCAATGTGGCTTACATGGGGCAATGGAGGGTTAAGTGACTTGCCCAGAGTCACAAGGAGCTGCCTGTGCCTGAAGTGGGAATCGAACTCAGTTCCTCAGTTCCCCAGGACCAAAGTCCACCACCCTAACCACTAGGCTACTCCTCCACTCACACTTGTGATGGAAGCTGAAAGATTGAGCTCCCGGTGGGCAATTTGGAGGTTTTGATATCAAATTGAGGGAGTATCCCAGCCGGACTATTTGAAGAACCCACTGATCGGAGGTTACAAGATGCCATCTTTGGTGAAAAAATTTTAACCTCCCTCCGACCTGCAGATCATCCGGCACAGACACTTTTATCTCGGCTATGCTCTGCTGGAGCCAGTCAAAAGCCCGTCCCTTGCTTTTGCTGGGGAGCCGCAGGGGCCCGAGGAGGCGCACGCTGTTGACCTGAATGAGCGCGCTGGGGCTTAGCCTGAGCAGGCTGCCAGGAAGGTGGATTGTACCTGCGCTTATTATAAGCGTAGGGAGCAGTCCTCCTACCCCCGAAAAAACGTCTACCTGTAGAGGTAGATGCTGAAGGCACCTGGTGGGAGAGCTTGTTGTATGCGGTATTCCGCTGGTTGAGCTGATCTACCACCCGTTCGACTTTCTCACCAAAAATATTATGCCCCCGGCAAGGAGCATCCGTAACATGCTTTGGACTCTACCATCTAGGTCAGTGGCACGCAGCCATGAGAGTCTGCGCATCACTATACCTTGAGCGGCAGCCCTGGATGCAACAACAAAAGTATCGTAAGCACCCCTGGACAGGAATTTACGACACGCCTTCAGCTGCCTGACCACCTCCTGAAATGGCTTGGCCTGCTCCTGCGGGAGCTGATCAACCAACCTGCCAACTGCCTCACATTATTCCGCAAGTGGATGCTCGTGTAGAGCTGGTAAGATTGAATCTTGGACACGAGCATTGCAGAATGATAGGCCTTCCTCCCAAAAGAATCCATAGTTCTAGATTCACGCCCCGGGGGCCCCAAGGCGTAATCCCTAGAACTCTTGGCCTTCTTAAGGGCCAAATCCACAACTCCAGAGTCATGAGGCAACTGAGTCTTCATCAACTCCGGATCCCCGTGGATTCGGTACTAGGACTCAATCTTCTTGGGAATGTGGTGATTAGTTAATGGATGCGTCCAGTTCGTCAACAATGTCTGCTTGAGGACATTATGCAGAGAAACAGTGGACGATTCCTTAGGAGGGGATGGATAGTCCAGGACCTCGAACATCTCAGCCCTGGGCTCATCCACAGTCTCCACTGGGAAGGGAATGGCCGTAGACATTTCCCGGACAAAAGATGAAAAGGAAAGGCTCTCCGGGGGAGAAAGCTTCCTCTGGGGCGAGGGAGTAGGGTCAGAGGGCAGACTACAGGACTCCTTGTCTGAGAAGTACCTGGTATCCTCTGCGGAGTCGGACATGAGTTCATGAACTTCAGTCCGAAGCCGAGCCCGTCTCAACTCCGAGGACCGATGCCCATCGTGGGTGTCGTCGAGAGGAAGACTCCCGTGCCGGAGGCGATGAAGCTCCCTCCATCGACGATGGTGGGGAATCAGCCTGGGTGGCACTCGTCCCCGGCACCGCAAGCGGTACTGGAGTCGGAGACCGCACCACGGGCGATGAGCCAGCTTCCACCTCCCTCGACGGCACCGGCGGCGCATGCACCGACAGCATCGAAAAAGACGGTACCGATGGCGCAAGCACCGAAGGTACCGGAGATGGGCGCAACAGCTCCCCCAGAATCTCTGGGAGAATGGCTCGGAGGCTCTCGTTGGAGAGTGGCTGCTGAAAAGGCAAAGGCGCCGGTACAGGAGAAGATGTAAGAACCTGTCTGGAGCGCGGAGGCGGTACCGGGCTGTCCGGAGATGAGTGCACCGACACCCCCTGAATAGAGAGCGAGCGGTCCCTCTGGCATCGGTGCTTCTCGGGTGCTGACTCTTTCGGCGCCCTGGAGCTCTCGGCACCGTGACGGGATGGTGACCGATGCCGATGCTTCTTAGCCTTAGCTCGAAGCTCGGTACCGGTACCTCCCAGTGCCGAAGAGGAGGACGTTGAATCCAAACGGCTCCTCGGGCCGGGTCTGAAGGTCAGTCCCGGTGGGCCTGCGCAGCAGGAGTCCTCGAGGCAGGTGGAGACCCACTCGATGGCTCACTGCTACCAGCATGGGGTCCTCTGGACAGCCATTACCTGCGCTCCGGAGAATGATGTACCCTCCGATGCCGACATCGATACCTGCGATGACCTTGGTACCGCTGGCTCCGTCGACGCCGGAGGACAGGACCGGGCTCCGAACAAGATGTTCCACTGAGCCAAATGCACCAACTGAGTCCTCTTCTTCAACTGAAGAAACTGAAGACAGGCGTCAGGTTGATGACTCTCACCTAGGCACCGAAGACATGAAGCGTGTCTGTCAGTAAGGGAGATGGTCCAGCTGCACCGCGTGCACCTTTTGAAGCCGCTGGTAGGCTTTGAGGACATGGGCAGAAAAATTGCACCGGCGAGGTCGAACGCGATGGTGCCTGAAAAAAAGACAAAAAAAAAAAAGAAAGACCCGCACGGGGCGGCCCAAAATGGCCGCGAAACAAAAAAAAGTAAACTTAAGGGAAAAAAACTAAGAAAACTAAGGGATTTTCTGTTTTTGTTTTTTTTTTTTAAACAAAAGAAAAGTAAGAAAGAAGAGTCAAAGACTCAAAAAGAAATCGCCGACAACGTGCGAAGAACAAAGAAATAGTGCAAGAGGAATCCTGGGCAGAGAAGTGGCAAAGCAGCGGTTTCCGAACTGCAGGAAAAAGAAGACTGGATTGTACGGGATCAAGATGGTGAACATGAGCGGAAGTCGGGTTCACCAGCTCCCGAATTGCTCACCGACGAATTGGCGAGTGAGAAGTTTCTCTGACCTAGCGATGGGGAAGAGAAAAGGAAAGATAGCGGTTCTACCTCCGCGGTCCCGCAATCAATTCCTCCACACGCCAAACGACTTGGATAATTTCGGGATTGGGATCCCCGGAGAACAGTCACCCACTTCGATTAACTCGGCCCTGCTGAGGGCCGATGGGCAGCATTGAGGGAGTTACGCTCACCCCTCCCTCTCACACTGCACCTCCACGACCCGGAGCCGATTTGTTGCATGCGAGGTTACAGCCTTGGACGCTGTGGAATTTCCCAGCTCTTCAGTGTTTGTTGCAGGAGGACCCGCGAGTACTTCTACCCCAGGCAAAGGAATACCGATGCAGGACTCGGTTCGAGGATCTGCACTAAATGCCCTGGAGATCGGCACCGTGAGTACCGAGTATTAGAGAGACCTGCAGTGGTAACTATGAATGCCTTATGGGACGCCATTCAGGGAGTGAACAATACCTTACTTTTGCTAAGTACTTCATTTAAAAATGAAATAACTGATTTAAAGAAGTCTAATCACTTAATGTCTGAACAAATTCAGGAGCAGAAAGTTAAAAATCTCAAAACACTGAAGAACAAATTGTGAAATTACAAAATCTCACAGAGGTTTTAGTCAAGGAACGGGATATCCAGGATAGAAAACTTGAATACCTTGAAAATAACGGACGAAGGAACAACTTGAGATTTTTGAATTTCCCAAAGTCTCCTTTAATAAATGTGTTGGATATGTTGAAAAAATATTTCAAGGATGTACTGGGGGATTCCAGAGGAGGCATATCCTCCTATAACGAGAACCCAGTATATCACAGGGATATCTTCATTGCCTAAAGAGAATACTCAAGAATGTTCCTTCTACTGATTTGAATTTGACAGAATTCTTGGAATCCTCCCTTGAACTTATTTCTGAACGTACTACATTGCTGGTGACATTCGCACTTGAACTTGACCGCAATAACATCTTAAGGTCATATTTCAGGCATATAAATGATTTATTCATGGGATATAAAATTCAAGTTTTCCCTGATCTGGCGCGAGCTACTCAAAGGAAAAGAAAGGAATTTTTGATGTATAAAGCTAGGGTTCTAAAGTTAGGTGGTACTTTTATTTTGAAATTTCCTTGCAAGTGTTGTATTACCTTGAATTTGATAAACTACCTTTTCTTTAGCCCCAAGAAATTATTAGATTTCATTGAAGCAAGGAAAGGAATGCTCTATCCCTAGAACAGAACCCATAATGATGATTATGCTGGAACAATTGGCTGTGGGGGCTTTTTATCTCCCATCCGCTCTTTATTGTTATAAAACTGGGTTTTTTTTTTTCTTATGTTAGAATTTCTTAGTTCTTGATCCAAATGTTGGTGGACAAATGTTGAAAAAAAAATTATTTTTGTGTTATATTCAGGGTAATGTTTTACTCCATTGTATTTATTTTCTGTATTTCATCACATTTATGTTGTATAGATATAAATGTAAAATTTAATAAATAAAGAATTTAAAAAAAAAAAAAAAGAAGACTGACGAGCACGCTCGCGTTCGGGCGGGAAGACTGCCGCGCATGCGCGGTGCGCAAGGGAGCGCGAGGCTAGCAAACTTTTGTTGCTAGGAAAGATTTTCCGATCCTGGGCTGCCGTTGGACGTCACCCATCAGTGAGAACAAGCAGCCTGCTTGTCCTCGGAGAATTGATGTTAGACAGGTAGTCAGTTTATTCCAGGCTATGGGTGTCAGGTTCAATGGATATCAGTAGTTGCAACGTCATCTGCACAGATGTAGGACTGAGTGTCCACTGACCAAATCAGCTTGGTTTTTTTAGTCATTGGTGTGGTGAGTCATTTTTCTTCTTATTATTATATTTAATTTGATAACTGCATAATGTAATTATCTTCTTAAGTTTTTTTTAAAAAATACTGATATTGGCGGTTTGTTATATATATGTTATATATACAATAAAATATAGAAAAATGCATATATATGCATATGTATATGTGTATGTATAGTCTACATACATATACAATTATTTTTGTAAGGATTATTATATTGATTCATAGGTGAATTTACATTTTAATTTATATGTAATTTATGTATGTATAGATTTTTGGTTTTGATTAAGGTACACTGACGAGTTTAGATATGATCTGTTTTAATTTCTATACACTAATATGATTTTTAATAATGAGTAGGTATTGATACAGTATACTGTTTTTATAAAAAGAATTTTAAATAATGAGTTGGTATTAATCTGATATGCATAGTATTCTATTATCCCATGCATGCATCTACATAAATATATGTGTAAATATGTTATGTATGGATTTTCTAATATATATGTATAAGAACTCTTTTATATATGTATATATTTCATTCTTTTTGGTTCCTTATGGAGTGTATTTTTATGTATTCTGATTGTTTATTATAATGTGTTTAATGCAGACCCTGACGCAGTGCAGTAGCACCGAAACACGGCCTGTGTCGGGTCTTCCTCCATCAAATTCCATTATTAAAGGATGTTTATATGAAAGAATTGTGTTCCCTGTGTTTTTAAAGGCCCTTTGTACTGTTTTTCTGATATGTAAAATGTAACACGTGAAACTGTATATATAAACTGTTTTCTATTAATGTACTGGTCTAAACTACACTTGTTAAATTTTCATACTAATGGCTAGGATTGATTTCACAATCTCAGATCCTTTAAGGTGCTAAAAAGCTATTCAGTAACACTCCCTGTGGCTCAGCTCAGTGAATGATACATACCTGTAGCAGGTGTTCTCCGAGGACAGCAGGCTGATTGTTCTCACGACTGGGTGACGTCCGCGGCAGCCCCCACCAACCGGAAAAAGCTTCGCGGGCGGTCCGCAAGCAGGGCACGCCCACCGCGCATTCGCGGCCGTCTTCCCGCCCGTGCGCCGAACCGTTCCCGCCAGTTGAATGACAAGCAAAAATGATGAAAACGCAACTCCAAAGGGGAGGAGGGAGGGTAGGTGAGAACAATCAGCCTGCTGTCCTCGGAGAACACCTGCTACAGGTATGTATCATTCACTTTCTCCGAGGACAAGCAGGCTGCTTGTTCTCACGACTGGGGTATCCCTAGCTCTCAGGCTCACTCAAAACAAGAACCCAGGTCAATTGAACCTCGCAACGGCGAGGGTACAACAGAAAATTGACCTACGAAGACAACTAACTGAGAGTGCAGCCTGATCAGAATAAATGCGGGTCCTGGAGGGTGGAGTTGGATTTACACCCCAAACAGATTCTGCAGCACCGACTGCCCGAACCGACTGTCGCGTCGGGTATCCTGCTGGAGGCAGTAATGTGATGTGAATGTGTGGACAGATGACCACGTCGCAAGCCTTGCAGATCTCTTCAATAGTGGCTGACTTCAAGTGGGCCACTGACGCTATGAGCCGTGACATGACCCTCAAGAGCCAGCCCACCTGGGCGTAAGTGAAGGAAATGCAATCTGCTAGCCAATTGGAGATGGTGCGTTCCCGACAGCGACCCCTAGCCTGTTAGGGTCGAAAGAAACAAACAATTGGGTGGACTGTCCTGTGGGGCTGTGGTCTGCTCCAAGTAGAAGGCCAATGCTCTCTTGCAGTCCAATGTGTGCACTGACGTTCAGCAGGGCGGGTATGCGGCCTGGGGAAGAATGTTGGCAAGACAATTGACTGGTTAAGATGGAACACTCCGACACCACCTTCGGCAGGAACTTTGGGTGGGTGCGGAGCACTACTCCTGTTGTGATGAAATTTGGTATACGGAGCATGAGCTACCAGGGCTTGAAGCTCACTGACCCTACGAGCTGAAGTAACTGCCACCAAGAAATGACCTTCCAGGTCAAGTACTTCAGATGGCAGGTAGTCAGTGGCTCAAAAGGAGGTTTCATCAGCTGGGTGAGGACGACGTTGAGATCCCATGACACTGCAGGAGGCTTGATAGGGGCTTTGACAAAAGCAAGCCTTTCATGAATCAAACGACTAAAGGCTCTCCAGAGATGGCTTTACCTTCCACACGATAATGGTAAGCACTAATCGCACTAAGGTGATTCCTTACGGAGTTGGTCTTGAGGCCAGACTCTGATAAGTGCAGAAGGTAGTCAAGCAGGTTCTGTGCAGGGCAAGAACGAGGTTCTAGGGCCTTGCTCTCACACCAAACGACAAACATCCTCACTTGAAAAAGTAACTCTTTTAGTGGAATCCTTCCTAGAGGCAAGCAAGACACGGGAGACACCCTCAGACAGACCCAAAGCAGTGAAGTCTACGCCCTCAACATCCAGGCCGTGAGAGCCAGGGGACTGAAGGTTGGGTGCAGCAACGCTCCGTCGTTCTGCGAAATGAGAGTCGGAAAAACACTCCAATCTCCACGGTTCTTCTGAGGACAACTCCAGAAGAAGAGGGAACCAGATGTGACGGGGCCAAAAAGGGCGCTATCAGATCATGGTGCCCGCGGTCTTGCTTGAGCTTCAGTAAGGTTCTTCCCCACCAAAGGTATGGGAGGATAAGCATCAGGAGGCCGGTCCCCCAATGAAGGAGAAAGGCGTCCGACGCTAGTCTGCCGTGTGTCTGAAGTCTGGAACAGAACAGAGAGCAGCTTGTGGTTGGTCTGAGAGGCGAAAAGGTCCACTGAGGGGGTGCCCCACTCTCGGAAGATCTTGCGTACCACTCTGGAATGGAGCGACCCACTCGTGTGGTTGCATGACTCTGCTCAGTCCTGTCGGCCAGACTGTTGTTTACGCCTGCCAGGTATGTGGCTTGGAGGAGCATGCCGAACTGGCAAGCCCAACTCCACATCCCGATGGCTTCCTGGCACAGGGGGCGAGATCCGGTGCCCCCCTGCTTGTTGACGTAATAACTTGCAACCTGATTGTCTGTCCGAATTTGGATAATTTGGCAGGACAGCCGATCTCTGAAAGCCTTCAGTGCGTTCCAGATCGCTCGGAGCTCCAGGAGGTTGATCTGCAGATCCTTTTCCTGGAGGGACCACAGACCCTGGGTGTGGAGTCCATCGACATGAGCTCCCCACCCCAGGCGAGATGCATCCGTCGTCAGCACTTTCGGGGGCTGTGGAATTTAGAATGGACGTCCCAGGGTCAAATTGGTCCGAATGGTCCACCAGAGCAGTGAAGTGCGGCAACTGGTGGAGAGGCGGATGACATCTTCTAGATTCCCGGTGGCTTGGAACCACTGGGAAGCTAGGTCCATTGAGCAGATCTCATGTGAAGACGAGCCATGGGAGTCACATGGACTGTGGAGGCCATATGACCCAGAAGTCTCAACATCTGCCGAGCTGTGACCCTGCTGAGATGCTCTGGTCTGCGAAGCCAGGGACAGGGAGGTTGTTGGCCCTCGCTTCGGGAAGGAAGGCCTGAGCTGTCTGGGTATTCAGCAGAGCTCCTATGAATTCCAGAGACTGGGTTGGCGGGAGATGGGACTTTGGGTAATTTTCACAAACCCCAGCAGCTCCAGGAGTTGAATAGTGCACTGTATGGACCGGAGGGCTCCTGCCTCCGAGGTGTTGTTGACCAGCCAATCGTCGAGATATGGGAACACGTGCACTCCCAGCTTGCGTAGATACGCCGCTACCACCACGAGGCACTTTGTAAACACCCGTGGGGGCAGAGGCGAGCCCAAAGGGCAGCACACAATACTGAAAGTGCCGTGCGCCCAGGCGGAATCTGAGATACTGTCTGTGAGCTGGCAGTATCGGGATGTGAATGTAATGCGTCCTTTAAATCCAGGGAACATAGCCAATTCGTTTTTCTGAATCATTGGCAGAAGGGTGCCCAAGGAAAGCATCCTGAACTTTTCTTTGACCAGGAATTTGTTCAGGCCTTTCAGGTCTAGGATGGGGCGCATCCCCCTGTTTCTTTTCCACAAGGAAGTACCTGGAATAGAATCCCTGCCCTTCCTGCCCGGGTGGTACGGGCTCGACCGCTATTGGCGCTGAGAAGGGCGGAGAGTTTCCTCTGCAAGTACCTGCTTGTGATGGGAGCTGAAGGATTGAGCTCCCGGAGGACAATTTGGTGGAAGGGAGGCCAAATTTAGGGCGTATCCGCACCGCACTATTTGGAGAACCCACTGGTCGGAGGTTATGAGAGGCCACCTTTGGTGAAAAAATTTTAACCTCCTCCGACCGGCAGATCGTTCCGGCACGGACACTTTGAGGGTGGCTATGTTCCCGTGGATCCAGTCAAAAGCCCGTCCCCGGCTTTTGCTGTGGAGGCGCAGGGGGCTGCTTAGGCGCACGCTGTTGACGAGAACGAGCGCGCTGGGGCTGTCCCTGTGCCTGTCGAGGCCTTCGGGCCGGCTGTGGTGTACCTACGCTTGCAAAAGCATAGGGCGCAGCCTGCGGCCCGGGAAAAACGTCCACCTGCTGAGGTGGATGCTGAAGGCGCCCGGTGGGAGAGCTTGTCGAGGGCGGTTTCCCGCTGATGCAGTTGGTCCACCAGCTGCTCGACCCTTCTCGCCAAAAATATTATCCCCCCGGCAAGGGACGTCGGCCAGTCTCTGCTGGGTGCGGTTGTCCAGGTCAGAGGCACGCAGCCATGAGAGCCTGCGCACACTATACCTTGGGCCGCAGCACGAGATGCCACGTCCAGGTGTCATATATACCCCTGGACAGGAACTTTCTGCACGCCTTCAGCTGCCTGACCACCTCCTGATAAGGCCTGGACTGCTCGCGCGGGAGCTTATCAACCAGGTCCGCCAGTTGCTTCACAGTGTTCCGCATGTGGATGCTCGTGTAGAGCTGGTAGATTGGATGCGGGTCACGAGCATGCAAGATTGGTAGGCCTTCCTCCCAAACGAGTCCAGAGTGCGAGACTCCCGCCCCGGGGCGCCGAGGCGGTATCCCTCGAACTCCGTGCCCTCTTGAGAGGCAGAATCCACGACCGCCGAGTCATGGGCAATTGGGGCCGCATAACTCTGGGTCCGAGTGGATTCTGTACTGGGACTCTGCTTTCTTGGGAATGATGGGATTAGATAATGGTCTCATCCAGTTCCGAAGCAGGTCTCTTTGAGGACATTGTGCAACGGCACACGTGGAGGAATCTCTAGGTGGTGATGGATAGTCCGAGAACCTCGAGCATCTCAGCCCTCGGCTCATCCACAGAGACCACGGGGAAGGGAATGCAAATGACATGTCCCTTACAAAGGAGGCAAAGGAGAGGCTCATCAGGAGGCGAAGCCTTCCTCTCTGGTGAAGGCGTGGGGTCAGAGGGGAGGCCCACAGACTCCTCTGAGGAGAAATATCTGGGTCCTCCTCTTCCCCCCACGAGGCCTCTTCCTCTGTATCGGACATAAGCCATGTAGCTGAGTCCTTAACGGGGCCCGGCTCGACGTCGAGGCACCGAGGCCTCGGTGTCGTCGAGCTGGTGGACTCCCGCGCCGCGGGGACGAAGCTCCCTCCATCGACGTCGACGGGGACTCACCTGCGTGGCGGTCGAAGGACCGGTGCCACAAGCGGCGGCGGTGTTGAAGGCCTCGGCACTCGGGCTTGAGCTCGCCGGCGCCACAGTCAATGGCGCGAGGCAGAAGCACCCCCGGCGCCGGCACAGCCTGGCGCATCAGCCTTCCAGATCCCCGGAAGGATGGCTCGGAGGCACTCGTCCAGGCCCGCTGTCGGGAAAGACGGGGGAGCCGGTAGAGGTTGTCGGGTGCCAGAAGCTGCTCGGTCAGGAGACTGCACCGAAGTGCTGGGACCCTGACGCGTCGGTGACCTCCACTACCGAAGGGGACCTCTCCTCGACGCTGACGCTTCGGCGTCGACTCCTCGCCGGCACCGAGAGCCGGATGCATCGAAGGCGACCGATGACGGTGCTTCTTTGATTTTTTGGCGGTGCCCGTCATCGGCGCCAGGTGGAATGGAGGAGGAGGAGGTCGATCCCCCTCGGTCTCGAGGAACCGGTTCAGACAGGGTTCGGTCCCGAGGGCCATGGGCAAGAGGGAGTGACCGGGGCCGATTGCACCAAGCGGCCTCTCACCCCTACCCTCACCGGGAGGACCGCGGGCCCGACGGGACCTGTGCTCCTGGGGTCGATGCCATCGGTGCCGATTTCGCTGACATCGATACCGGTACCGAAGAAACCGGTACCGTCGATACCGATGTCGTCGAGGTCGACGTCGAGGGGCCGGCGCACGTTCCAAAAAGACGGTCCCGTAGAACTTGCCTCGCAACCTGAGTCCCGTTTCCGGAGACCAAGACACAAAGAGCACGACTTGATATTGTGCTCCGGCCCGAGGCACTGGAGGCACCAAGCGTGGGTGTCGGTCTGCGAGATAGGCCGGCCGCACCGACCACACTTCTTAAATCCACTCGAGGACCTTCGAGGACATCGACGGAAAAATCGCATCGGCGAAATGTAAAGTCGTCGATGGTGGCGGTAAATCACACCTCGAAAAATAAATCGAACCGCCCGCGGCCACAAGGCCGCAACGCGACGCCCCCGCTAGAAAACGAGGGGAAAACAAGCGCGTTCACCTTTTTTTTTTTTTTTTTTTTAAACAAGAAAGAAAGGGTCCGGAACGCGCGGGGAACCAGAAACAAAAAAATAAGAAATTCGCGAAAAACGCGACGGTTTTCCGGGGCTGACACAGAGAGAGCGGCGACCACGACTCTCTCCAGCGCGGAAAAAAACAAGACTGGCGGGAACGGTCGCGCATGAGTGGGAAGACGGCCGCGCATGCGCTGTGGGCGTGCCCTGCGTGCGGACTGCCCGCGAAGCTTTTTCCGGTTGGTGGGGGCTGCCGCGGACCGTCACCCAGTCGTGGAACAAGCAGGCCTGCTTGTCCTTGGAGAATATAAAGTACCACAACACAACAAATCAAATCATTCCTGTAGGACATACACATTGGAAGAAAGTGAGACAAGAGCCAACAACTATATTTTCAGTAATCCAGATGATCCCCTTTTGTACCCACTTCATAGACGGAAGTCCTGGTGCATAATGCAGACAAGTTCCAGAGAAAAATCCTTAAGACAAGCCTCCCCAGGGGCTCTGTAACCATAGCTTTCCATTGCTCTCTCAATGACCACACTTGCGTGCACATGGCCACAAGGGCCAGGCCAACTACCCAAGGTCCCCCACCTCACAGGAAAGCACCTTTCCAATGCATTGGGGGCAGTAAGAACCTGTGGCACCGCTTAAGAGCCCGACTCCACAGTTCCTTCACATCCTGCCAGACCATTTCAGATAGTGGGTTATGTCCCCCTGCCAGCAGGTGAAGGTAAAGACAACTCCTGACCAACTAAAACGTTCCAATATAACAGCTAAAGCAAACGGTCTAGCTAGCCTGTAGTCTCTGCCTTCAGCAGATGGGGAATAGCTGTAGCTGGCTCAGCAGGATCTGGTGACAATGATTTCCAGAGCAGCTTTGTTAAGAGTTCCCGTGCTTAGAGGGAAGAACTTAGGAGCCTTCCCTGGGCAGGTCTAAGTAGGCCCATATTAGGGATCCATCTGCACCTACCTCTGCTGCTGGCCCCACCCCTCCATGGCCGGCCAAAAAGACATTTTAAGGGCACCTATGGGGTCAAAAGAGATCAGGTAGGGTAGAGGGTTGGTGGAACCATGCCTGGATGGCACGGTATAATTCTGAATCAAACGTTAGTCGTACTTTACCACTGCTGGCTCACAGTCTCCACAAGTCTTAACACAGAGAAGAGCTCAGGAACGATACTTGTCCCAAGCAAGGTTAGAAGTGAACTCATGGGGCACCACAGACAAGGATCTGAATCCCTTCAGATATGACTCTGCATGACTCCCTCACAGGCTTGCTGCTTCTAATGTATCTGAAAAAGTTTTTACCAATATTTTTTGCCTCTGTGGAAAGCTTTTTTTCAATTTAAATTAATCATCACTCTGAAGAACTTACTCTTTTCCAATTCAAAGGAGCAATTTCCTTCATTGTACCTAAGGAGAGGTAATTTGTATTGTGTTCTGAAATATTGCTGATGGCATAGATTTGCAGGAGGTCTGCATATCCAGGTTTTCTTTTAATTCTTCACGATTCAGCCACCTTATTGCTTGATGCTCCCATAGTAATGCAGAGCACATTAATTGGCAAGAGCATTGTAACGACCGGGGATATATTTCCCTAGTGTTCCAAGGGGCAAGTGGCTTGCCTGGGTATCTGCTTTGGAGAAGGTTTGGGGCCCCAAGTACCTTCGGTGTAAATGACCTCTGATGCGTTGTACTCAGGAATCTGTGCCCCCTCCACGGATGGATGATATGAGACTTCTTGTTCTGTTTAAAAGAAAACAAAATAAATAAAAAAAACTATGAAAAATAGTTCAAATGGAGCTTATTGCAGAAAGAAAAGTTAAAACAGAAGTTTTTACTTCCATTGTTAAGCAGAATGACTCAGAAATCATCCATCATTCCATTCTACAGCCCAGCCACTACAAGAAATATGCCAGTCAGTGATCTGGCAGAATAAACCACTAATCTAATTTACAGACACCAAGAGAAAATATATCTTGTCAGAGCATCCTATAAATAAAAACATGCTTTTGGTTTTGGTCTGTCTGTCTTCCAATCTGTGGCTTCACAGGTAGGGACTAGAAGTATCTTTGCAGAAGCAGTGGCGTTCCTAGGGGGGCTGACACCCGGGGCGGATCGCCGATGCGCCCCACCCCCCGGGTGCAGCGCCCACCCCCTGGGTGCAGCACCCCCCCCCCCCCCGGGGGAAAGACCTCCCCCCCCAGGTGCACGCCGCGGGGGGGGGGGAGTGCCCGCGCGCCTGCCGGCTCTTTGTTTTCCATGCTCCCTCTGCCCCGGAACAGGTTACCTCTGCCACCGGAACAGGAAGTAACCCTGTTCCGGGGGCAAAGGGAGCATGAAAACGAAGAGCCCACAGGCGCACGGCACCCCCACCCCAATGGCGTACACCCGGGCAGGACTGCCCCACCCTGGTACGCCACTGGACAGAAGGAAGGCATACAAACTCATAGTCAGGGTCACCGGAATTACAGGAATCAGTAGCCAAGTCAATGGATGTGTAGGTGCATTTCTCTTCATGCATTACCTGTAACATGGGTTTAAATTCTACCTAAGCTATGGAGTGGTCACAACCCATATCTCCTCAGCTGGATCTCCCTGCTGCATTGGCATTTCCAATATTTTGCCGGGGCCCTTAATTTGAACTTTTGCAACTTGTCTATGATCCACCATCCTCCCACACACAATACCTTTCTCACCACTGCTTACGGAGCTGGCATCAAGAGGAGAATGTCAGTGAACTGGGGCACATCCTCCTCCTCATCTACTGCATGGAACATGACTGGCACTTAGAAGCCCTTTCCAAACAGTAGTAAAAAGTGGCCTTAGCGTGACCTTATGCGGGTCATTCCTACTCGCTAAGGCCATTTTTACTGCTGGAGTAAAATTCCAATTTTTCCTATTAAATGGCCACACACTAAGGGGCCCCTTTTACAAAGGGCGGTAAGCCCAATGCGGGCTTACCACTCGCTAAACAGGAAGTATCGCCGGGCTACTGCAGCAGCCCAGTGGTACTTCCCACCCCCAGCACGCCATCATATCCAGTGTGTACCTGGCGGTAATCGGGCAGTATCACATGCTGCCTGGTTACTGCCGGTTAGACTGGAGCCCTTACCGCCACCTCAATGGGTGGCAGTATGGGCTCCCCCCCCCCCCCCCCCGAAATGATCATGCGGCAACCTACCCTTTTACCCACTGTGGTAAAAGGGGGCCTTTGGTGTGCATCAAAAACATGTACCAACGCCAGCGCAGGCCCCCTTTTGCCACAGCTTGGTAAAAGGGGCCCTAAATTTCCCCTTAGCGTGTGAGCCCTACTGCCAGTTTATGGTGTAGGTGGTAGGGACTTGAACGCTAAACCTGTGCTAGTCAGTTAGTGCACAGCAATGCCTACCAATAACAGATTAGTGCGAACACGCCCATTCTCTGCCCATAGACCCGCGCACAACACTAAAAATTAAATTTTAGTGTGTGGTAGCGTGCACACACATCACAAAAATTACCCCAGGACACCACAGTAAGTCATTTTTTTGCTACGGTAAGCACGCATTAGTGATTACTGCAGCTTTGTAAAAGGGCCCCTTAGAGTTTTGTAGGGTCCTTTCCTCACCCCCCTCCCCAAGTGATGCTTCTTTCAGCCCCCAGGTCCGCCTTAACTGACATTTCACCCTCCCACAATCTCATCCCTCCCTTAAACCCAAATCTCCTCCCACCCCAGACCACAGATCCTCTTTCATCTCTTCATCCCATCTCCGTCTTTCTTTCTTTCCTCCTCCCCTGCAGCAATTTCTCACTTTTTAAAGTTTCCAAATAATTCTAGACTTGTTTCAGTGTTTTCATTTTTACCTCAAGCAGTTTTTCTTCTGAAATTTTCATTTTTCCTTGTGTGGTACAAAGCTTCCTGGGCTTCTGACAAACTATCGTTCATCTTCTATTACAAATTAATATTTGAAATAACATAAAAAAGAAAAAGATACATTTAGGGGAAATGCCACTTTTGATTCCAATGTAAGTAAACCTGTCAGCTCTAAAAGCTGTGAAAATACCTTAAAAGAGTTTTCATAGGATCAGTGATGATGTCATAGAGGGAAAATAGTCACTAATTACATCACAGTCGGTGATGAACCGTTGCTAGAGTGTGACTAGTCCATAGGAGCCGACTCTGTGGGTGCTGTGGGTGTTTGAGCACCCCCAATATTGAGAAAATTCCTTGTATGTGTCCAGGGAGGGTTATTTCCATTGGTCCTAGCACCCCCAATAATTTTGAAAAGTTGGCTCCTATGGACTAGTCTATTGGCAGACCACTGGAAAAGCAGGCAATTCCTGAGTGGAGCTGAAAAGCTACTCAAAAGAATTTTATTTATTTAAGCATTTAGCTCACAAATTATTTCCAAGGTAAGTTACATTCATTATACCGCAATGGATAACTAAAAAAGATCAGCTGGTGTCCTTCTATGAGGTGGGCATCTTGTTAGCCACACTCCCAAATTATAGGAGGTTATGTGATGTCACAAGGCCATCACACAACAATATCTCCAGCAAAAGGATCTAAGGATTAGGTATGGGTGACAGTGACAATCAGCCTCAGGTTGTGTTATACTTCTACTAGCCGTTAAGCCCGTAAAAACGGGCCGAGTATTGCAGCCCTCCTCTCTCTCCTGGCCTCACCCCAGTCCACCGATCCTCCCCCCGCATATACATCGACCCTCCTCTTTCCCTTGGCCTCCGCCATCCCCCATGTCCAGCAACCCTCCCTCTGTGCCGGCTCTCACCCCAAGTCCAACAACCATGGCCTCTCCCCCTGCCCTCCCCCCATGTCCAGCTACCCTCATCGCCGCTGCTCTCCCCCCCTCCGTTCGGGCCCCCTGCACTGACCTGACAGCGCCTCTCACCTCCGTGTGAAAGCGCTACAGTAGCAGCAGATCGCTCTGCTGCTGCCTGCAGTGCTTCCACATGGAGGTGAGAGGCGCTGTCAAGTCAGTGCTGGGGGCCCGATACGGAGGGGGGGCGGAGCGGTGGCGGGGATGGGATGGTGGAGGTTGTTTCGTGCAATGTTCCTTTCCAGGCGGCAGCGGCGGCATCCGACAATTCGACTCTGTTTCCCTCTCTGTTCCGCCCTCTGACGTCATGACATCTTGGCGCGAGGGCGGGACAGAGAGGGAAGTCTGTACTGCGCATTTGCAAGTGAGTACGGTCACTTGCCATTTATATGTTTGATGTTCTTCATTTCATTGCTTTTAAAGGATGCTATTCCAGGCAACGGACCCCTGTTGATGGAACTGTTAGCATCTACAGCACAGCTGCACAACAAGCTCCCTACAATGAGCAAGCTGATTCAGCTGCCCCATAAGTAACTTCCTGCCATTTGTCTATGACAATCTAGGCGCATGACACTAGAATTTAGAAGGTGATTGAAACACATTTCTTTGCTTTCCACTGAAACTGAATCTGTGGCCAAAATTTGCTGCTTGTTTTTGGGCAAAACCAAAGCTGGCCCCTGCACAGAACAAGTGCCCACTCCCTCCCCTCCCCCCCGCCCCCCCCCCCTCACACACAAACACAGGGGCATTTTTGATATGATGTCTTCTACTACTACTACTATTTAACATTTCTAGAGCGCTACTAGAGTTACGCAGCGCTGTACAAATTAATAACTAAGGACGGTCCCTGCTCAGAAGAGCTGTCTGTGTCCGATTTTGGATGTTTTGCACAAAAACAATTGGCATGGAGGACTGGCCTAGTGGTTAGAGCACTGGTCTTGAAATCCAGAGGTGGCTGGTTCAAATCCCACTGCCACTCCGTGTGATCTTGGCAAGTCACTTAACCCTCCATTGCCTCAGTACAAACCTAGATTGTGAGACCCTCCTGGAACAGAGAAATATCCAATGTACTTGAATGTAACTCACCTTGAGCTACTACTGAAAAAGGTGTGAGCAAAATCTAATAAATAAACAGAACATCCAAAATCCAAATAGGAAAGGTGGTCATTTTTAAAAAAGAAAACTGTTTTGAACAAGTTTTTCTGATTTGGACGTTTTGTTTTTCGGTCCGTTTTCAAAAAATACCTGAATAGGTGGCAAAACGTAGATTCTTTCATGCCAGTGGGATGTAGGAAAAACCAGGCATGTTTAATAGAATGGTCCCCAGGACCTCCCAGGAGACAATGGAGCACCCTAGAGGGCACTTCGGTGCACTTCATAAAAGTGCTCTCAGGTACGTATCTCACCTTTGCTCCCTTATCTTGTCCCCTGAGCCTTCCAAACCCACCCAAAATCCACTGTACACCACAATGGCCCTTATGGCTGAAGGGGGCACCTATATGTGGGTACAATAGGGTTTTGGTGATCTTGGGAGGGGTCACAGTTTCCACCACAAGTGTGACAGAGGGAGATAGGGACCTGGGTCCCCCACTGTGTACTGCACTGACCACTACACTACTCCAAGGACCTGCTTGCTGCTCTATAGACCTGACTTTTTTTGCAGCCCCATTTTTTATGGAACTCTATGCCACTTTCTATCTGTGCAGAACTGTCATTTAAGAAATTTAAAACAGCTCTTAAACCTGGTTGTTTCACCAAGCATTTAGCCCAACCTAAGACTTTACTACCTCACACCCTGTTTCCTGCAATATCCTACCTCTCCTCCCGTTTCATGATTGCATATTTGGGTGTTTGTAGGAGGGTTTGTGTTGTTTCTATCCTATAAATTATTGGAGTTCCTTTCTTTTGATTTTAGACTTGTAAACCGCTGTGATCTGCGACTTAGCTAATAGCGGTATAACAAATGCAAATAAACTAAAAATTAAACTACTTAGGGGCATATAGAGAGCTTTTTTGTGCTCACATTGCCACAGTTTCAGACTGGACTTAGGATGAGAAGTGTCTCCAGTTATACGGAATATGTGGAGGGGCATTTACGATATGGCATCCAAGTCCAATTGTAGACGTTTTGCTGAAAACATCTAAAATTCTCACCCTGAACATAGCAATTTTCAAACCAGAAAAATGTCTCTTTTTTTAAAAATTTGATCATCACTATTTTCCAGATGTTTTGAGACGTTTTTCTAGTTTGAAAATGAGCTCCTTAGAGACCCACACTGTGTAATCATTCTAGTTTTCAGTAGGTATTTCCTCTCTGCTATGGCTCCTCTGCGCTTATCTTGTGCAGTCTTGAATTCCTACAACCATTTTTCCCCACCACCACGTCCACTGAGAGAGAGGAAAACATTAGTATAGAAATAGCATTTGTTAGCGCACACCTTAAAAAATTAATACATGCAAAATCACATTAACACACATAAAAATGAATGTATGAAACAAACTAAAAAATGTTCAAAACTCAGGAGGAAGTCTGAAAATTATCCAAAAATAAAAAAAAAGTTTCCATACCCATCCCTAATTAGTATAGGGAGGAGAATCACCCTACAATGGATTAACTGAAAATTTCTTGTTCAAGTACTGCATAAATCTCAGATTTGGCTCTTTTCACACTCCAGTGCCTTTTTATTCTATTTGCTTTTGGTCTGATGAGAGAAAGGAAAAAAGGAAACTCTGATATCTACAGTACAGAAACAGGTCAAACAAGGATCGAGCTCCTATTCTTATGTCACCGTGGCAGATGCTTTACTATGAAGATGACTTTCTCATTTGACTTGATCTTCCCCGATTCTATAAAGGTTGCCAAAAATTGTGTAAGCAAATTTAGACACAGTTCCAATTTGCGTAAACAATTTAATTGAATAAGCCAATTAGTGTGAATTGGCTTTTTAACAAGCAATTATTGGCACTAGATTTCATTGGGGTGTTAACATGCAGGATCCACACCTAAAAATTTACATGCGGCCTGAAAAAGGGTTGCGGAAAGGGAAATGGCCATGAGTGTTTCAGGGCGGAATGGAGGCTTGGTTTGAGTTACATGCATAATTACAGAATAAGAGTGCAGAAAATTTACAGATAAATTTACAAGTGACCATAACATTTAAGCGGCATTCTATAAACCACGACGAAGTTTAGGTGCAGCTTATAGAATATTGCATAAGCACGGGGGGGGGGGTTCAGTGCCGATTTTGTAGGTGTCATTTACTGAATCTAGCCAGTAGCGGCCTAGAAATATTCTTTCTAAATTAGAAAAGGCACCCTTGGGTTCCAATCTCTCATGAATAAATGTTAAAACAATTATTTCTTTTAAAAATGCAGTAGCATGAATACTTACTGAAGAAATCAAGAGGTACACTGCTCTCTAGATTAGACCTGGTTGATACAATTACTCTTGTGGGCTCTGCAGGCTGGAAATCAGAGGAATGGTTTGTTATGTAGTAATGACTGCCCAGTTTTGCATCTCCCAAGTGCAGATTGCTCTTTTTCCTTGCCCAAGGCATCTCTTCCAGATGCTCCTTCTTCTTGGGATCCAACTAGAAAAGAACAAACCCCCAAAATGATAGGTGTACGGAAATATCATTGGCATCGACATTTGAAAACTGCATGAGAGTGGTTTTGGAGACTTAAAATATCTTTGATCTCCCACTGAAATATATCAGTGTTTTCAAGTTATAGGTACTGTTCTGGTTGGATAAAAAAGAAAAGCAAGACATTTTAAACAGGGGGTGCAGGAGGAAGGGCAAAAAATTTCTTGCATTATGTGCATGTCAAAAGCTACTGTTTCCTTCTGTGCGTTGCAGTGGAATACTTAATGGCCTCCAAGTTTCCAAGTTTTATTAATACTTACTATCCCGCCTTACAGGGGAACCATCTAGATGGCTTACAATCATATGAAAGTGTGATCAAAAAACAAAACAGCATAGACTGGGAGATTGGTGGGGGAAAGGGGGGGCTCCATTATAGATAGGAAAGAAAGGGGGGTACACACAATAGGCAGGGCTTTTTTGAGGGGGTACTTGGGGGTACTGAATACCGGCACCTTTTCCATTGTCTGCTAAAATTGACCCATGGACCCCAAGCTTTAATTAAAGAGCTCATGCTCTACATACCAATTCTGCCTTGTCATAGATCTGTGACTGGTTGCAGGGGACCTGGCTATTGTAGGGTGGGTCCCTCAGTGATCACCCCACCCCTGAAGTGTGGCTTAGCATTTGAGTATCGGCACCTTTTTGCTAGAAAAAATGCACTGACAATAGGTAAGTTCTAATAACTCCGGCACATGGAGGGGGAATTAGCCGAATGCACTGATATATAAGAATGTTTTAAGATTGGGCAAGAAATGATTGTAATCGTAAATAGGTTTGTAATAAATTCCTTAGCTGTGGGCCTTGGACTGTAAAAATAGATGTCCTAGTGTGTTCATGAATTATTTCTTTATGGGTAGGTACAACGAGCTGATTTACCTTCATTTTAATGCTGTGTTTGTCCATGTCTTCCTTGCAAGTTAACACTCACACACAGCCCTTCTTTGCATTGCTCAGCCAGTAACATGTGCATACAACCTCTATAGTTAGGCTTGTGGCAGCTTTCTGCATTGGCCTCTGTATCAGAGACTAACATAACTAGCCTTACGCATTTCCAATTGCTCAGCTAAGCTATTGGTCAGGGATAAAAGGAGGGCTACAACATACCAATTTTACAAGACTTACATTGGTTTCCAGGAGGATAGAATTAAGTTCAGATTTCTTGTTTTTAACTTTCAGATACCTGAATGAAGGTGATCCCAGGTACTTAGCTGATCCTGAAATGTTACAAACCAGGAATACCACTAAGATCTTCACAGCAGTGCTGACCAGCTGTACTGTCGCTTGTTGTTGAACTGGCCACTACTAGATATACAGCACTTTGTTGCTTTCTGCCAGCTGTTTGGAACTCTGCTCTGTTTGAGCTATGTAGTACAAAAAGCTATCTGAGCTTAAAGCCATAGCTTGGCTTTTTGAGCTGGTGCTGCCCATGATACTGTGGGTCACTGGGTTGATAACTAAGACTGATATCAGTATTGGGACCCAGTCACAGTATGACTGCGATGCTGGTTTTATTTTTGTGCTGAAAGTACAATTTGACTTATGTGTGAGGTTTATATTTGATATACTTATAACCTGGATTAATGTAATTGATATCTGTACCACCTTGATGGGTCAACAAATTCAAATAAATGTATTTTTGACTTACCAAAATGAGCTGGGATAGAATCCTGGATTCTTTGTATTTACAATCACTAACTGCAAAGGTGTGTCTTTGAATAAGCTTGCAAGAGTCCTCTTTCCTAAGCTTATTTCATAAGCTGATATGTGGTTCTTATGGATGGGTGGGGGTTGAGGGAACGTGTTTTTCGTACACATTTTTCATAACTAGATTGTGACTTGCCAGACAAGATGTTTGACGTGTGGAGATTAATTTCATAACAGGGCACCTACAAATTTTTCAAAACAAAGCACCTGTACTTTGGGCCAGATTCTATATATAGCGTCTGAAAACTCTGCGTGGAATAAATTTCCACCTAAGCGTATACTGTAAGTGGCGCCTATATTTAGGCAGTATATAGAATATGCTTAGTTGATTTTACAGCACTTAAAATTATGTACATCCATTTACACCAAGGGAAATGAGGTGTAAATGCTGGCTGTAGATTTAGGCGCTGAGGGCCATATTCTATAACAACGCACGCAAATTTTGGAATGTCCACGAAATGTCCATTTATCTGCCCATAACTATGCCCCTTTTTCGCTGCACGCATTAGAATTTAGGCGCTCTGCGTTACAGAATATGCTTAGTGAGTTGAGCGTCTAAATTCTAATTATTGTCAATTACTGCTCATTATTGCTCGTTAAGACCTGTTATCAAAACTGATTAGCTTGTTAATCCAATTAAGTTATGCGTGTTATTATAGAGTATGCTTGGATTTCAGTGCAGAACATCAGGCGCGATATACAGAATCCGGAGGTTTGTGTGTACACATGTATATAACTCTGGCCAAACTTAAGCTCCGGGAACATCTATGCACAGATCATTTAACAGTAGGCACTATCTTCTGGTATGCCTACTTTTTAAGAATGTATACATCCATGTGATTTTATGATTGTGACTTTCCATGAAAATAAAATTAGCCATACTGGGTCAGACCAATGGTCCATCTAGCCCCATATCCTGCTTCCAACAGTGGCCAAGCCAGGTCATAAGTACCTGACAGAAACACAATTTGTGGCAACATTCCATACTACAAATCCCAGGACAAGCAGTTGCTTTCCCATGTCTGTCTCAATAACAGACGATGGACTTTTAAACCCAGATATGCTAACCTCTATTACCACATCCTCCGGCAAATAGTTCCAGAGCTTAACTATTCATTGAGTGAAAAAATTTCCTCCAATTTGTTTTAAAAGTATTTCCATGTAACTTCCTTGAGTGTTTCCTAGTCTTTGTACTTTTGGAACGAGTAAAAAATCGATTTACTTCTACTCGTTCTACACCACTCAGGATTTTGTAGACCTTAATCATATCCTCCCTTATCCGTCTATTTTCCAAGCTGAAGAGCCCTATCCTCTTTAGCCTTTCCTCATATGAGAGGAGTTCCATCCCCTTAATCATTTTGTTCACTCTTCTTTGAACCTTTTCTAATTCCGCTATATCTTTTCTGAGACACAGCAACCAGAACTGAACACAGTACTCAAGGTGCAGTTGCACCATGGAGCGATACAGAGGCATTATAGTATTTTTGGTCTTATTCACCATCCCTTTCCTAATAATTCCTAGCATCCTGTTTGCTTTTTTGGCCACCACTGTACATTAACCAGAAGATTTCAGTGTATTACCTACAACGATACCCAGATCTTTTTCTTGAGTGCTGACCCCCAAGGTGGACTCTAGCATCAGGTAACTATGATTCGGATTATTCTTTCCAATGTGAATCACCTTGCATTTGTCCGCATTAAATTTCATCTGCCATTTGGATGCTCAGTCTTCCAATTTCCTAAGGTCTTCCTGCAATATTTCACAGTCCGCACCTGTTTTAACAACCTTGAATAGTTTTGTGTTATCTGCAAATTTAATCACCTCATTCATCATTCTGATTTCCATCCAGCTTATTTTCGAAAGAGAAAGATGTCCATATTTCAACCCAAATCGGGAGATGGGCGTCTTTCTCCCAATTTGGAACAATGTTCACCCTCCTCCATTGAGAGAAATGACCATTTAACCCTACCCTCTGTTTTCTGTCCAATAACCAATTCCTTATCCATACCAGAACCTGGCCTCCTATCCTATGACTCTTTAATTTTCCAGGAGTCTTTCATGAGGAACTTTATCAAAAGCTTTCTGAAAATCTAGATACACTACATCAACCAGCTCACCTTTATCCACATGTTTATTCACACCTTCAAAGAAATGAAGCAAACTGGAAAGGCAAGACTTGCCTTGGCTGAAACCATGCTGACTCTGTCCATTATACCATGTTTGTCTATG
>NC_044041.1:93166135-93177282 GCF_901765095.1 Microcaecilia unicolor | reverse complement strand
TGTTCCATAATTTCATTCTTTATAATAGTTTCCACTATTTAGCCCGGCACTGACGTCAGGCTTACCGGTCTGTAATTTCCCATATCACTCCTGGAACCCTTTTTAAAAATCAACATCACACTGGCCACCCTCCAACCTCCAGGTACTAGGGACGATTTAAACGACAGGTTACATATTACTAACAGGAGATCAGCAATTCCTTTTTTTTCAATTGAAAGTTTTATTAAAGATTCTGCTGTTTCATACAAACAATAACCATAACTGTTTTCGCATACAAAAGCTAATACATTTACAGGCTTATTTTCAAAAGAGGAGGGCGCCCATCTTTCGACACAAATTGGGAGATGGGCGTCCTTCTCTCAGGGTCGCCCAAATCGGCATAATCGAAAGCCGATTTTGGGCGTCCCCAACTGCTTCCCATCGCGGGGACAACCAAAGTTCCCGGGGGCGTGCCTAACAGATGGGCGTCCTTGAGAGATAATGGAAAAAAGAAGGGCATCTCTGATGAGCACTTGGTTGACTTGGTCCATTTTTTCTTATGACCAAACCTCAAAAAGGTGCCCGAACTGACCAGATGACAACCAGATGACCTCCTCTGACTCCCCCCCCCCCCCCCCAGTGGTGACTAACCCCCTCCCACCCTGAAAAAATCAACTTTAAAAACTTTTTTTGCCAGCCTCAAATATCATACTCGGGTCCATCGCAGCAGTATGCAGGTCCCTAGGGGGAGGTGTGTGTGTGTCAGCGGAGGCATAGCGAAGGCGTGGACGTCCTTCTTTCAAACATTTTGGACGTCCTGAACTGCCCCCCCCCCCAGGGACGGCCAAATTTCAAGGGAGTGGAGTGGAGGAGTCGCCTAGTGGTTAGAGCACTGGTCTTGCAATCCAGAGGTGGCTGCTTTAAATCCCACTGCTGCTACTTGTGATCCAAAATCCAAATAAATAAATAAATAAAGGGGGTGTAGGAGGCATAGCAAAAGCATGGACGTCCTTCTCACAGAAACATCCACATTTTGGACGTCCTCGCAGGGACAGAGGTATAGCGAAGGCGCCTAACACTTGGATGTCCTTCACCCGTACTCAAAAAAACAAAACAAAAGAAGATGTCCCTGAACTGCCCACCCCTATAAATGAAGAGGTCAGTTATTCTAATTAGGACAACAAGGGAGGAGTGCTTTTACAGAGTTTTAATTACATTTCATTACTTGCTAAGAAGAAAACACTAAATAAATCACCCAATATACAATATAAGCTAAAGACTTTTTTATATTAGACTAATATCCTTAATACCTTAGCAAGTTTTAAATTATTGAAAAACTCCAAAATACTAAGCAGTCCAGCAGCGAGAGGGGTGCTATTCAGCCTTTTGCACTGAATGTCACTTGTATGATTATCTGCCATTTGGTGAGCAAATGGCAGATAAAGCGAAGTTACTTACCTGTAGCAGGTATTCTCCGAGGACAGCAGGCTGATTGTTCTCACATATGGGTGACATCCACGGCAGCCCCCAGGTCCGGAAATCTTCCTAGCAACAAAGGTTGCTAAACCCTTTGAGCGCGCGGGTGCGCGCACCGCGTGGCCATCTTCCCACCCGTCGGGACTCTTGCGCGACGGGCGGGAAGATGGCCGCGCACCCGCTCGCTCGAAGGCTTTAGCAACCTTTGTTGCTAGGAAGATTTCCGGACCTGGGGGCTGCCGTGGACGTCACCCATATGCGAGAACAAGCAGCCTGCTTGTCCTCGGAGAATCATACATGTGTTTTCTTCTTAGCAAGTAATGAAATGTAATTAAAACTCTGTAAAAGCACTCCTCCCTTGTTATCCTAAGTAGAATAACTGACCTCTTCATTTATAGGGGTGGGCAGGAGTTGGGGAGGGTGGGGGGGTGGGATTGAGGATTAAACTAGGTCCTGCTGTGCCTTCTATAGGCTATCTGTTAATGTGGCCATTTGCTTTACAAAATTACCTACTTTGTATTTAAGTATTTTTGGGGCCTTTTTTTTTGCAATATGTGACGTTTATAATTACAATTTCAAGATTTAACATAAAGAATAAGTTTTGAGAATTTTTTGTATATCTGGAAATTTCTAAGGGGTGAAAGAAAGAAAACAGAACAACACCGGCAAAAAAAAACCCCCCCAGAAGAAGTGACAAAAAAAACCTTTGTGTCCAAAGGTGCACAAATCTCGTTTCTGAGGGGTGACATAAATTCCAATGCTAAAATTTAAATTTAAGGCTCTATTTATTATTCTGAAGTTAATGTGATTTAACACGATAAATAACACACCCCATTATTCTCAATGGGGCCAATTTACTAACTATGGGGTTAATTATTCAAAGCGATTTAACTGGGCAGGAGAGATGCTGGCCAAGCAGGGGAAGAAATGAATGAAGTGCAATTTTGGTGCACCAGCCATACATAATTATCACCATATTGGGATAGACCAAAGGAGAAAGGGAAACAGAAATGGGACTTGATATACAGTCTTTCTGAGGTTTTTGCAACTACATTCAAAGCGGTTTACATATATCCCTTATTTGTACCAGGGGCAATGGAGGGTTAAGTGACTTGCCCAGAGTCACAAGGAGCTGCAGTGGGAATTGAACTCAGTTCCTCAGGATCAAAGTCCACTGCACTAACCACTAGGCTACTCCTCCACTCAGGTCCATTAAACTTAGTATCTTGTTTCCAACAATGGTCAATCCAAGTCACTAATACCTGTCAGGATCCCAAAAGAGTAAAATAGATTTTATGTTGCTCATCCCAGGAATAAGCACTGGATTTTCCTAAATCCATCTTAATAATGGCTTATGGACTTTTCATGTAGGAACTTGTCAAAATCTTTTTAAAACACTGCTAAACTAACCACTTTTATCACATTCTCTGGCAACTAATTCTAGAGCTTAATTACACGTTGAAGGGGTAATTCTCAAAAGGTTGCCTAAAGTTAGGTGCCTAAAGTGTATGCGCTTAAACTCCGATGTTCAAAACTCCGGAACTGTACAGAACAGTGCTGGAAAAATAGTGCCAGAACAGTGCGGCAGAACAACTCCCTAATGCTCAATGATAATGATATGCAAATATAGGTGCGCTGTTAGCATTGAACATTAGGGAGTTACAGGGGAGGTTTGTGCCTTGCACAAGCACTCAAGAGCTGTGTGTCAAGCACAGCTCTTGTGCGCATGCGCTCGCGCTGAGTGGAGATGGATTTTTGGTCTTTACAAAGTTTGCAATGGTGAATAGAGCGAACAAGATCTCTGGAGCAGTTGCTGGTGATCCCGGGACTCGTTTGGGTCATTTGTAGATCTTCTCTAAGCCTCACGGCGGGGGAGGTTTGCTTTTGGGGGTAGAGATGGAACTGGAAAGGGGAAGACCTCAATGTATGTCGATCTCTCCCCTTCCAGACATGTGTGCTCGTGATCTTGAGCCGCTGCCCCCCCCCCCCCCCCAAGAGCTGGGCTCTCATCTCTCTTCAGCCACCCTAATGCCTGGTCTGAGCTGCTGTTAGGTTTTCGGCAGTAAGGGCACCCTTGTTTAATTCACTGTTCTCTGAGCATCAGGAGGAATAGGAAAGGACCCTGTTTGAATACATTAGCATGTTATTTGCGCTGTTCTTCAGCGAGCTCGCAGTTTCTAGCAGTAGGGGACTTTGAGTATTGTGCAATAGTAAATGTGGGTGATAGTCCAGCACTGATGGCCTCTAGTGCCCGCATTTACTTCTGAGCATCAGCCTATAAGTGCGAATTCTATTATGGCAATTATGCATGGAATTACCGTCGTAGAATACTAGCGTAAGTTTGCATTTGCACAGAAGCACTTCTGCTAGCTCATAAAAACTTGTGCCTAAGTACAATAGTTACACACATAACTGACAGTATTGTAAAAATTTAGCATGTGAGTGCTTGGAACATCCCTGTCCACACCCCTCTCACAGTTATACTTTATAGAATTTAGGCGCTAACATTATAGACTATCGCCTAAATGCAGTTACACATGCAACTGCAAATTAGTGCCAATTATAGACATTAGCTTTGATTATGGCCCATTATTGGTTGTTAGCACCAATTAGCATCTAATTTAAGAATTAACTTGTGCATATAACTGCCAGTATTCTATAATCTACATGTGCCATTTGTGTGCTAAGCATGAAAACATGCACATAAGATTACAGATTTAGGGGGTGAGTGAAGGAATATTTTCTCCAATTTGTTTTAAATTTACTACTTTGTAGCTTCATTGCTTATTCCAAGTCTTATTCCAAGTCTTTTTGGAAAGAATAAACAAGCGATTCACGTCTACCCATTCCACTCCACTCAGGATTTTATAGACCTCTATCATATCTCCCCTCAGCCTTCTTTTCTCCAAGCTGAAGAGCCCTAGTCTTTTTAGCCTTTCCTCTTAGGGAACCCATCCCACCCCTTTATCATTCTGGTCACCCTTCTCTGTACCTTTTCTGATTTTGATGTATCTTTGTTGAGATGCAGTGACCAGAACTGCACACATATCATGCTATGGCCCTACAGAAATACTTTAAAACAAAAGGAAAGTTTCATAAAATAATGAGAGATCAAGTACAGGGCAGCAAATTAGCCCCAGACCTTGGTATAGGCCCTGCGATGGGTTGTGCTCCAGCTACACCGTGTCTCTAGATTTCGATCCCCCGGGATGCTGGTCAATGGATATATTCTGCCAACATGGCTAGGAAATTCTAAAAAAAAAAAAAAAAAGATAAAACAAAAGGAAAAACTGAAAATCAGAGACTTTCTCTTTACCAGATTGCAGTCAGTCAAGTTTCCTTTGGGACTGAGCTTTATAAATAGCTGCATCTCATCTGGTGCAACCGTGCAACTAAAAACTTTTCTCTTACATGCAACCCTTGCTAACTGCTAATTTACTGAAATGCATCATACAGCACTCATACACTTTGTCCACCAGGTGCTACCGTTCCCCCCATCACTGTGGCCAATACATGTGGTATTGAAAGTATATTCTGCTATCACATCAAATGGGGTCCACTTTCTAAAAGGAGAACATTACAAATGTGTCTTTTTTTCATGCTAATTTGCATAGGGCAATACAGCTGCCGCAAGCTGTGCAAAGCGGCCTCAGGTGAAGCCAAAGACAATTGGACGATCAGCCTTAAGGAAGGGTAATCAGTCAAACATGATTGACTGAATGCAGAAGAACTTGGTAGCAAACTCTAGGCAAACAAAGATAGGAGAGTACAAGAGGTTGTTCAAAGATAAAGAGAGAAACACCATATCTAGTGATATAATTTTTTTTCTTACATCCTCACCTGCTTTATAGTCCCCATACGACTCTGCATTGGTAGTGAAGAACCTGTTCTGACCATCTCCTGGGTTGAAGTTGGCCTTGTTCATTATGGACAGGACTTGCTGTCTATCATACCTAGGAAATCATTTTAACAAATGTCATAACATGGTACTAGAGGCTGACAGATGAAAGCTGCAATGTGAATGGTTGGTGATACATCTGTGCAGCCTGGTGGCCAGGTAAAAGAACTGCTGCATCTTCACAAAACATCAGATTCAAACACAACTAAATTATCTATTGTACAAGGTGGTATGTAAAGAGCTGAAAGGATCTTTAATAGTGAGGAACTAAAGAGAGGACTAGATATCAAATATGGCCTACAACATGGCATTAGGTTATGTCAGGCTTGTAGTTATGTGTCTTTATTAGAGAAACTGGAAGAACTCAGTCGTAGATGCCATGGAGTAAAGCCAGGATTTGATCAGTTGGAGTCAGTTGGTCACCCTATGTTGCAGCAGATGGGCAGACCATAAAGATATTGCATTCATTGCATGCCATCAAGTTCAACTTATCTTTAGTGGGGCTATGTGGCATTTGCAAGTATTAGGGCATTCTGTAATATTCAACCCCTGCTTTCTAAACCAGATATCACAGCCACAATTCCTTGGCTGGGGCCACAGACCATAACCAACCCTGGAGGAGGGTACTTATCCAATGAGTCTGAATGGTAGATGTCACTTTTAAGGAAAAGCTGGGACTTCTACCCTTCTCTTTGAGGGCTGTGAAATGTTGCCTCCATATCCTCCCTGCCTCCATCAGGCCTGAGAAGTGACAGGGTGGGTTTCAGAATCAAGGCAGCATGCTGCCACTGGGATATTAAGTCAGCCCCTAGATAACATAGCTTCTTTATTGCTCTGTTGTATTTGTCAAAGCATCTGCATAAAGGTGAATCAAAATGAATTACTCATCAGAATATTCTGTGACATCTTGGTATGTATAAGTAACACTAACACACACACATGGCAATCTCATAATCTTATTTCTCTTCCTTTAGAAAGTTAGTTAATAACCTGGTAAAACACACCCTCTTGTGTCTTATGAGTACGAAGAAATAATAAGGGTCAACAAGTTTGTAAACAATATACCCTTTTTTATTGACTCATTGATATAGTCATAGGCACCGACTCCGTGGGTGCTGTGGGTGCTCAAGCATCCCCAATATTTTACGGACCGGAAGTTTCCTTCCAGCCCAGCCAGAATTTTAAAACTAGTACTACTACCCTCCGAGTTCCAAGGCCACCCCTCCCTCTGAGTCCGAGTTCCAAGGCCCCCCTCCGTCCGAGTTCCAAGGCCCCCCTCCCTCCGTCCGTCCGAAGTTTAAAAGCCCTCTTCTTACCTCGCGTCAGTGAAAAGCATGCACTGCAGGCTCGTCGGCGCTTCAGCCTTCCCTTCTGTCTCTCGGCTCTGGTCCCATCCTCATTTCCTGTTTCCACAAGGGCGGGACCAGAGCCAAGAGACAGAAGGGAAGGCTGAAGCGCCGACGAGCCTGCAGTGCACGCTTTTTACTGATGCGAGGTAAGAAGAGGGCTTTTAAAATTCGGACAGACGGAGGGAGGGGGCCTTGGACAGCGGGGGGCCTTGGAACTTGGAGGGAGGGAGGGGGGCCTTGAAACTCGGAGGGAGGAGGGGGGCCTTGGAACTCGGAAGGAGGGAGGCCTTGGAACTCAGAGGGAGGGGGAGGGGGCCTTGGAACTCGGAGGGAGGGAGGCCTTGGAATTTGGAGGGAGGGAGGGAGGGGGGCATTGGAACTCAGAGGGAGGCCTTGGAACTCAGAGGAAGGGGGAGGGGGCCTTGGAACTCGGAGGGAGGGAGGCCTTGGAATTTGGAGGGAGGGAGGGAGGGGGGCATTGGAACTCAGAGGGAGGCCTTGGAACAGAGGGAGGGAGGGGAGCAGGGAAAGGAGAGGGGGAGGAAAAGGAGGGAGGGCGGGCCCCTGGAACTGGGAGGGCAGGTGGGCGGGAGGGACTGGAACTCTGAGGGAGGGAGAGGGGGGCTGGAACATGGAGGGAGGGGGCAGGGAATGCACCGCCTGTAAAAAAAAATTTCAGCACCCCCAATCATTTTGAAAAGTTGGCTCCTATGGATATAGTATCCCTCTTCAAAATTTTGTTTTTTTTTATCACATATACTACATTCATAGAGAAGCATGAATGTGAACTGTTTATGGTGAATATCTTTCCCAAGTGGGTAGCAATGGTATCATGTGAATTATGCTGCACAGTTTACATTGTGGGATCTTGCAGGGCTTTGTGCCAATGTCTCTTTCAGAGTTTCTGTTTGAAGTTTAGTTCTTATTAGCAAATAAAGATATCACCTACAGCTTTCTGCATATTTAAGTGAACTAACATGGCAACCACAACAGTTTACCTAAGACACTGGGGGTCCTTTTACTAAGCTGCGGCAAAAAGTGGCCTGTGGCAGTGCGAATGTGTCTTTTGGGCAAACGCTGGGCCAGTTTTTATTGTGTCTTAGAAAAAGGGCCCTTTTTTAAGGGGCTGGAAATGGACGTGCGGCAAAATAAAAACCATCGCGTCCATTTTCGGCTTGAGACCTTACCGTCATCCAATGACTTAGCAATATGCTCTCATGCGCTACCCGGGTGGTAAGCATGCAGTGTGCACCACGCCCACTGCCATTTACTGCCAGGTAAGCGCCACGCAGTACAAAATAGAAAATATTTTCTAACGTGTTTTCGGCGTGTGCCAAGTTCAGAATTACTGCCCGGGGCACTCGGTAGCCAGGTGGTATGCTGATTTGGCGTGCACTGGATGCGCATAGGCTCTTATGCACCTTTGTAAAAGAGCCTCTGTATAAAGCAGGAACCGTGCAGCAAACTGAGCATGAGCAATTCCTTGGATTTGAAAAACACAAAGAAGGTAAGGCATGGTATCTGAGAACAGACCACATCATAAGGACATCATTAAATTTATCCTTGCTGTACCGCTGTGATGTTCCTTCATGAGGCTGGTAATCAATTCTTTGCCTCGGTACCATCTCACGAATATGAACTGGGTCCCCGAACACAAGACAAGAATCAGTTTGCTGTATGAAACATAACAAACAAAAAGATAGTTTAATTTAATTGACAGCACAAGGATAAAACCTCAGTAGCCGCACTGCTCCCAAAGAAAATTGATTCTTTGCAGGTTCTGATACTCTATATTGGGCCACATTACAGAAATAAAACAAACAGCAAAAATGAATGAATGAATGAATAAATAAATAAATAAATAAATAAAAGGCTAGCAAACCACATTTACCAATATAAAGAAATGTTCCAAACAGGTTTGTTATTTTGTACAGATATTTCAAATATGTTTTTGGCAGTATCTAACAATGGAAAATTAAGATAACAAAAATATATATTTAGAGAAGTAAATGATTATTGAGTTACATTGAGGTAACCATTTTCTGACAGCCTTAAGAAAGAAACATTTGGGGGGGGGGGGGGTTAATGCAGGAGACTTGAAATTTTACTTTTTGTCCTCTGACCCATCTTTTTGGACATACCCTATATTAAGCTAAGGCAGGAGTTTTCAACCCAGTCAAGTTTTCAGGATATCCACAATGAATATGCATGAGATAAATATGCATGCACTACTTCTTTGTATGCAAATCTAGGTGTATCCCATGGACTGGGCCGAGAATCCCTGGGCTAGGGCTAGGAAGATGTTGATGTGTTTGGGTGCAAGAGTTGAGAGGAGGAATTGGACTTCTTGGAAGGGGTGTTGATTAGTGGAATTGAAACTGGGGGGGGAGGGGGGGAGGCAGGAGATTGGGTGGTGAAATTACTACTTACTACTACTACTTATTATTTCTATAGCGTTACTAGACGTACCAGTGCTGTACACTTGAACATGAAGAGACAGTCCCTGCTCGACAGAGCTTACAATCAGGACAAACAGGACAAATAAGGGATAAGGACAAAGAGTAGCAAGATTCCAGAATCCCAAAGAGTAGCAAGATTCCGGAATCCCAAAGACTACTATTACTTATCATTTCTATAGACATACGCAGCGCTGTACACTTGAACATGAGACAGTCCCTTCTCAACAGAGCTTACAATCTAATTAGGACAAACAGAGATAAGGGAATATTAAAGTGAGGATGATATTGAGGCAGGAGGGGGATGTGGAACTGTGCAGCCACTCTATCGCCTGTTGTGCCAGCTAGCCTATGGTAATGACCCACGCGCTAGCTGCCACAACAGGTTCTGTGGCAGCTTGGGTCAAAAGAACATTTAAATGATTAAAATGGCTGACAAACATTTATGTGTATACATGAATCTCTATGTTGCTAATTCACAGCATCGTTTATGTGCTGCCACATGACCATCTATGGACATTCTTTCTGAATGCAGCAGGCACATAAACATATATTTTAGAACAGGGTCTACATTAACATATCCTGTTCTAAAATACTACCAAAACTTGAGATGTCCTGAGCCGGACATTAAATTCTGATTTGAAAGACCTTTGTAAAATGTCGCTCTATAGTATGACTTAATACCTTTCCAAATGGATCTGGAGGTTTCGTCATTTGACCTTGAAACTCTGCTTTATACATGCTATCATAATGGGATACGCTGTTTCTGTCAACCCTGATAGTTGGCTCTCCTCCTATTGGTACAAGATAAAACAAGACCATTACCACCACACCAGCTCAACAGAACTATCCTACTCAATGTGGGCAGCAGTGCTACAAAGTCTAATGCGACCAAATAGCTCTGAGCCATAAAGGATAAAATGAGCTAGTCCCTGTTTTATTATCATTGCCTCTTTGGACTTACCTTAATGTCTGCAAGAATGGAGAAATTGCATCTGAATGCATGCACGAGGCTAAAACCAGCACTGGCTCAATTTGTCCCTTGCCACATGTAGTTATCTGATCATCTACAAATAACCTGAAATCAGGATAAGGCCAGTGTGTGTCCTGGTTTTTCCCTTTAATATTTGCCATCATTGATGGAATGCAACATTCCTTTGTGGGATAAACATTTCAGAATGAGCAGACCAGAGGGAATCAACAACGCAAATCAACGGAGTGGAGGAGTGGCCTAGTGGTTAGGGTGATGGACTTTGGTCCTGAGGAACTGAGTTTGATTCCCACTTCAGGCACAGGCAGCTCCTTGTGACTCTGGGCAAGTCACTTAACCCTCCATTGCCCCATGTAAGCCGCATTGAGCCTGCCATGAGTGGGAAAGCACAGGGTACAAATGTAATAAAAAATATAGCAGCAGAAATGCTGTGTAGTGGGCCCAGATGGGAACAAGAAACAGATCAGAGGAAACAAATTTTATTATTGGACCCAACACGGCCAGTGTATCGGCTAAACATCCATGAGATCAGATGTTAATTTTGCAAGTGTATAGCGAGAAGTGCATTTGGCTGCATCTGACCCCTGATGCAGGTTGTCGCGTTCTCAAGGGCCTTTGCATTCTGTCAGGTCCTCGAGGCAGAACCAGGAATCGTGAGACCTTGGACCCCTGCCGAGGAGCAACAGAGGCAGGCAAGACCACCCTGGAACTGGACAAACGGAAGGACAGGACTGGAACTCTGGATTGGAAGCAGGCAACTGGAACCGGCAGAACAGGAACCGCTTCACCTGCACTTAGCCACCGTTCTGCTGGAGTTGAGCTCCAGCGTGTGGGTGGACGGCAGGGCTTGCAGGACAAGGCCGGAACTGGAGATCCAGAGGACCCATCCTGGGTCTAGGAAACACGAGGAAGCAATACTAAATACTAGACTGCTCTGAGCGCTGCACGCAGCCGCTAAGCCAGAAACACAAGACAGACTATGAAGACAAACAGAAGCT